>NW_020799732.1:0-51231 GCF_003590095.1 Trichoplusia ni
ACAAAAATAAGGTTAAAAGACAACAAAGGCTGTAAAACTCAAAAGCAGTCAATAAAATTAAGGTAAGATAATTGTAATTTAACATCGGATTTCCGCTGTCGTAGCGGCCTCAGACTCCGCTTCCCTCCGTGGCGCGGTGGCGGGATGCAATGAAAAATAAAAGGTGCACAACACAAAATGAACAGGAGTTGCCATGTTGACACTGTCATTTGTTTCGTTGTGATTCAACTCCCTAGATAACTGCGAATATTTATTTTATACAAACTTCATAAATAAGCAGCTGGGAATTCGTATCAAAGATTCTGGCTGTCAGATTCGAAACGATTGAGTTGGTTTATGTAGGTTTTGTAAATACTGTTAAAATTACAGTAATATATTGTGTTAACTGGGTAATAGTTTTTTTAATATTCTAAAAAAACTGAAATTATTTAGCGATAATCATTATATTTTTAAAACAAATCTATCAAATAAATAAGGGACATTATAAAAGAAAGATAAAAACTCCATAAAAAAGCTGTCTAATATTTCAAATTGCTTGAAAAAATATCAACCTGCAATGACTTTATTTGTTTGGTAAAAAAGAACCGGTGTTTATACTCTCACAAAGGCTATTTAAACATGCTTCAGCATGGAAACCGACTGACCTGATATAAAAGCTTCTCATATATTTTACGGTACTTTTATTACAAGGGTCGCAATTCTGATTGTGTATTAAATCGCCATGTTACTCCATAGATAGGGAAAAACGAAAAAAAACAAAAGAAACTCTCGCACACACGGGACCTTTGACAAGCGACAAAAATAAACATTTTACGATTGGTTTAGTACTGTTGTGTCAATTGTTCTCAGCGTTTGTTTGGACCCGTGAGCTGGGCTATGTATTTTGTTACGTTCTGTTAAGGTATGGACACTTTTCATTTTGTTCTAAAAAATAATGAACGAATGAATTTTGGACAGGGATTTCACAAATCCGCTGCTGAAGTCCTTGTTTCTATGACTCTAGATTTTCTTTTTCTAATTTTAAGTTTAGATATTGATTGCTTTTAATTACTCATCGGATAATCTATTACATTATTTATTGCTGGTTTTTGTATAACAAGTTGAATTTCTATTCAATCACGGGATAACTTCACGAGAAGACACGTGGTCCTTCATTAAGGCGTGCACAGGAACACAAGTCCAATATTTTGCATGATAAGAACCTTAGTCTATAATATGATGCGGCTGATATATAATTTTATTACTAGCCTGGAATGTCTGCTAGGAAAAGGAATTCCCTTTCCTCTTCTACTTGTATCTGTCGTGAGGTGATTGACCAGTTTATAAAGAACTCGGGCATCTAAACTTGTTTGAGTATGTTGTGGAAGTAACAGCGTCAGGATCAGACTCGCACTTCACCTTTTTGCCACCAATCTGTATGTAAAATGGCTTTAAAGCAAAATGTTAAACAAAATAACATACAGAATGCATCATACTCAAAGTATTTCATCTTTAATTAAAAATGTGAAACAATTTACTAAAATTGTTTGTTCGTCAACATTAAGTTCCACAGTTTCACTTAATTAAGTCTTGAAACTTGCATAAAGGGTGCTGAGAATGATAGTACAACACTTTGTTGAGTTTCAGAAGCTGAAAACATTATTTAAACTAGACAATGACATTTATACACAGTATATATTATATGCCACGTTTAACTGCACAGAAAGCTAACTAGTATAGGTCACCACCATGAACCTACTTTAAGCGACGTTTCGCGGGTTTGATCCAGCATTCGATCATTTGTGTGGACCACTAACGCTTGTCTGAGTAACGAGAGTCTGAGTTCTCTTTCTTTGCCATGTGACTCGAATGTTTGTGAAATCCCCAACGGCATAAGGATTAAAACGGGAGCCATATTAAAACAAAAGTATACAATTAAAAAAAAAATCGGAACCATATTCTATAGTAGTTTGGCAATTAAGTTCTTAAATATATTTTCTAATAAATTTCAACCAGTCAGTATCACCTACAATAACGCAAAAACTAATTACGTCAACAAAACAAATCTTTTTGAAAAAGTCACAAGGTTGGTATTAGCTTGCATTAGGCTCGAACTGACAACCTCATACATACAAATCCATTCACTAAACCGCTACGCCACCACGACACATGTCTATGATAAGCAATAAATCAACAAATCAACGAAGCAGTGATAATATATTACCGGAAATTCCAATGAAATCCAATTTTAAAGCTATCAATTAACGTAAAGCAAAATCAACTTTATTACTTTGTAATCTCATTCATGATTGAAAGTGTTGCCACAATATTCTTATCGAAATGGTAACGCAAAATACGTGGTAATATGAACGGAAGATAGGAAGATTATGGGTAACTAAGTATAAAAACATGTTTTAGAAACAGACTGATAACGTACGATTATTTATATAGAAAGAAAAATCTAGCTTGAATAGTTTCCCTTGGAGTCTGACGAAAACTTTAATCACGTAAAAAAGTCTTAGTAATGATAGTAAGGGCGCTGAAGGGCCTCTCTCTTGACTTTAGCTTTCATGATCCAGCATGCCGCAGAAGATAGGAATAATTGGCGGTGTATCATCCGTCTAATAGTCCGTAAGGCTATGAGGTTACGACGGCACTAAGGAAAGGAAGCAAAGAAGAGGAGAAATAGTCGGACTATGCCAATAAGTAAGTAAGCCCTATTTCCTTTGTACATGAGTTTTAAAACAAACCCGACCTTAAGCCCGTATCATTAAAATACTTTAACAACATTATCATTATTCTATTGTCTTCCACTGCTGGAAATAGGCCTCGCTCAATTTAATACATGAATAATATATTTAGCGTAATTAATTACGTAATGATAACACAAAACAGAAAATGGTACGTTTCGAATTAAAACAAAACTGATCTTACTTTCTTAACATTCTCCTAATAAAATTCGGAATTCCTTTCCTAGTATCCTACAAATTCCAAAGAAATTCAGTTGAAAAAGCATTGGAACCATTACCTATTTTACATGTGGCTACAATAAAAACCTCTTTGAGTACCTTACAGGCCTAATAAAGTGTCTACGTGATAGTGATCTCTGATATTTTATATACATTACGCGAATTGTTTCATAAATTTGCTATGGTTAAGCAATAGAAACGTGCAATGTATGCGAAACGATGGAATTTCTGTCGTTTGTAACGAGACCTTAAGTTAATAAAGGGTTTTGAATTCAAAAGATTTAGGAACGGTTACGAAAGGTATGCAAGCAATTTTTGTGCTTACGTAAAAATATTCTTCATCAGTATTTGGTAACTTCCTGAAGTGTTTGCATTGTTTAATTTGTTTTTTTCTTTTTTATCCAGAAATATCATTAAAAAGGATATTGATATAATTGTGGACACATAGTAAATACATACACATAGTGGGTAAAATATAGTATTTTGTGAACTAGTTTAGACTGGACTTTTAGGACCAACGAAAATGAACTAGGCATTATGAAGGCTTTTTACGTCATAACGCATGTTTTTACATTACTCATGGTTTCACAAAACACACACTTTATTGAGTATCTTCATAAATGGTTTTGATTTTACATGAATATTCTACAATGCAAACCCCCTACATGGCAAACGTCTCATCCTGTGTAGCGAAGGATTGAACAATGATTTCCATGCTACGATTCCAACATTTGAAATTCGACTTTCAATCACCGTCAGTCAGTGTTTTTCAATCTATACTAATATATAAAGCTGAAGAGTTTGTTTGTTTGAACGCGCTTATCTCAGGAACTACTGGTCCAAATTGAAAAATTATTTTTGTGTTGAATAGACCATTCATCGAGGAAGGCTTTAGGCTATAAACCAGCACGCTGCGACTAATAGGAGCGAAAATACAATGGAAAATGTGAAAAAAACAGGGCAGGTATAAATCATAACTTATAACTTTTACCCACGGGAACGAAGTTCATTTGGAGAAGGTAAATTCAAAACTGCGATCGCAAGCTTTCAAATCAATAATATAATATCATTATTATTTTTTATGCAATTCCTAACTGTCTTATTACCAAACAAAGCATAATCTTCACTGTCTACATTTACAATATTATCCGCAGTAGAGTTTATTCCGAATAAAATTACGTGCCATATCTTATCGCAATTAAGAACAGGTGTGGCCATGAAGGAGACTTTATTTACGACATTAATAAAGCCATATTTAATTACAAGTGAAGTCAAATAAAGTTCGTAAAAGCATTCTCTATGATTCCTTTGTTTTTTTTGGCGAGTGAGAGTAGAAATAATAAAATATTTCTGCTTTGTCTGCTTGTAATATGGCAGTAGGTTTCACAATTTTCCGCCTTGCTTTTTCATCGAAAAACACCCAAAGACATTTATCGTCTATTGGAAATCCTACCTTTGGTGAATATTTGAATAAACTTCTACGGGATGTATAGTTTTTCGAAATGGTACCTACGCAGTAAGACATAACTATTTAAATAGTTAGGTATTTTTTCTAAATTGAACCCAAAAAAAGTAATGGGCGAAAAACAAAAGGGCTTAAAAGGCAAGTAAAAGACTGAAAGACTCCCATGGAAACAGCAAAAATGGAGGATTTTAAACGAAAGAGGAACCCACGAGTTAGTTTTGATTGCTAAGATGAAGTACCGTCAAAACGATACAAGATAAAACGAAGTCCCGGGAAGAGGTATTCCCATTTACATAAATATTTACGAAGTGAGTGACTCTTAAAATAGGTATGATGATAGGATTAATGAGAATCAGAAAGTCGGAATTAATTTGTTTCCCGTTGAAGACTAACGTTTCCGTCAGAGCAAAAATAGTAATTAAACTCAGCACTCAGAACGTTAATTAATAAAACGTATGTGTTGGGATTGGGATTTTGAAAATATTCAAGATAAGAGGAATATGAATTTATTTATTAGTCTCGTAGGTGAGTGGATTTTTTTTCTCCCTCACATAACGAGCAAGACGACTGAAGCTCGGAGAGTAATAAATAATAATGCAGTGTTTCAATTAAATGAAACACCATTTGTTCTAGTAATATCAATTCAATTCTCTACCTGAAGCCGACACCAAAATACCGGACTTACCTCTAACAACAATTTATACCAAGGGAGGTTTATTAAAACATCGAATTGGAAACTTAACGAGAAGGAATAGCCTCGAGTCGTCCCGATTTGTTGCCGCCAAAGTAACAAATGTTACGAAATTGGCTCAATAAACTTAGTCGTTGGTCTCTGAATGGCTATTAGCTGGTGACCGCGGCCAGCGACCCCCGCTATTTGCTACATTAATTATTTAAATGTACACCCGTGCCAATCCCGGGGGATCATTGTTGTTAATATTGCTGTTGATAAGTTTCTTGAGGGATTCGCGTGGAAACCACTTGAATGATAGACTTTAAATGTCATTACTCTTTTGTTATCTGAAAAATGTTTTAAAAAAATTGTTTTTTTTTCTTATCTGGGTTTAAACTATGTCAAAACGTGTTTATGTATCAATCATTTATAAGCTGTTGCAATTATTGTTACAAAAAAATATTGATTCACTTTGTACTATGTCCAATTCGTATTTTTTCTAAAAATACGAATAAATTTACTAAGTCCTTTTTTTCGATAAATTATGCAAAAAAAAATTCAATCTGGTATAAGAGCCGAAGTACTTTGAAATATGATTTTAGGCTCAAGCTAGAATGACCTGCTCTGGTGGTAAATGATAACTAAATGACTTACTTTTGAACCACGTACCAAAAATTATAAGTCACTTCGGTACTTAACTGATCTTCTCATGAAGCCCATACGAGCTTCCCATTAAGAAAACAAAAGACGAAAAATCTAAGTGTATATAAGCAAAACTCAATTAAACGAGAACACAGCAAGGAGTAGCACAGGATTGCGAACAAACCCAGTAATTAGAGGAAATCAAACGGTCGGGAGTGTAGCCTCGGCCTAAAATAACATTAGTAGCAAAACATTGTTACAGTGTCCTCGAATAATGCTGAGTACACAAAGATGTGGACGATTTAAATTCAAAGGCGTGGAGGTAATGTATGCGTTTTGTTTTATTAAATCATTGTCGCAGGAAAGTGACTCTAACAAGTCGAATAATTAAATGGAATAATTAGAATGCAATAGTAATCAATGTTATCATTTTATGTGACAAATACTAAAACATTTTTTTTAAGCTAGGCAGAGTGGAAAATTTCAGATCCCTGAGAAAAAACTGAAACAAAGCCAGATGTCATCGTCTTCAGTCCAGACAGTGTAGTATTTTCGTAATGAGTATAATTGTTTTTGCTGGGCTGGTCTGAAACTGATCAAGCCTGTGCCACCAGGGGCACGAATGCTTCCAATAGCCCAAAAATATTTGTGGTAGCTGCACAATTCGACAAACATGGATACCACCTGTGGCACTACAAAATATGCCCATATTGTGTCCGTGTTGACGCGTCCCTTCCATACGAATATATTTGCATGATACGATTAAATACTAGATCATTTAATATTAATAATATTACTTATTTAAGATCAGTATATTTTTTCTTTACATCAAAAGTTTTTCTTATTTTAAGTATGTAAAGAGCCATTTTTAAAATTGAAGATAACTTTGGTACGTGATAGTTGGAGAGAACGCTAAATGACTTAAAACAGTTCTTTAGCGTTCTCTTCTTCCATTGTAATCCTCATCACATTAAAATAGTTCATACCAGGTTGTACCAGTACCATACATTACAGTATTCAAAACTAGATCATTTAATTTTAATCCGATTAATGACCAAAGACTATCTCGCATACGAGTTACATACTGAAGTAATAGGAGTAAAGGTTTCCTCAATGAAAACCGTTGAGATCTTGTAACAGATCAGTGCTTTGAGCTCATGAAACAGATATATTGCTGATGTGAAAAAGAGACAGAGCTACGTACAATATAATGAATGTTCTCCCTTCCACAATGGTGCTAGTCCCACTTTGAAGAGGTCATAGTACAGGCAAAGGATTCCTATTATTCCAGTTGGAGAACAATACACTGACGTGTAGGAAATAATGATCCTGATTCCGATACTTATCTTCGAATGCGACATAGTTCCGATCCCTTTTGTTGTGCACTTGAATTATTTCAGCTAAACCATTGTCTGTAGTGTTGGGACATATCAAGTTCTTTTCTGATATCGATAAAATGGAAACCGTTTTGTCTGCGTTTATTTTGATGAATTTGGAAATGAATGGGTTTGTAATTTTAACTTCGTACAATAAATAAAGTTTAAAAAACACATTGAACTGTGTTATAAATAAATCAATGTTTGTGTTAAAATTAGGATCATAGTTAAAAATAATTGTAATTTTACGGGAACAGCCATCTATAAATTGACGGGGGTTTTTATATCCCTGCTCTATGTTCTAATTGTTATCGGCTAAAACAGCATACACTTTTATGAATCTATTAAATGCAGCCCCTAGGCAACCAATGTTCATTTCATTGTTATTGTAGTTTTTAAAAAACGAAATTGGCGTCTGATTCAGCACCTATTATATTCAACACAAAATAAAAGTCACGTGTAGATTATTTTCATTGAACTACTTACTATAAATCATTTAAATATTGAGATTGTCCTATGAATTAGACTGAATTTAAATAAGTTATACAAAAAGAAAATGGACAATCTTATCAATACCAAAATAAAACTTTTTATCGACCTTGTCCCATCACTAATAACAATGAAACGAGCCATCGGAGTTCGCTACTCGATAGTCGCAAACAATGATAAGAGAAAATAATGGCAATACCAATGATTGTCCTATTGCATTATATCGTTCAGAAGCTGCTTTATTTGAAAGGAGTTATTTCATAAATCGATTTATGGCAAACTTGAGTCTTTGATACTTAGTAACAGTTTTATAAATGTGTTTATTGCAATATTTGGCTTGTTAGTAGAATATCATCTGTACTACAAATAATTGGTGAATGTGTATTTGCTAGATGACCATAGAAAGGAAGGAGGCTGCTATATGGTTAAACCTCAAACTTAACCGAAGTCGATTAGGTGAATTCGACTCGCGACCCTGCCCTGGCTTCAACTAATGACTTTGGATTGGGTTGGGTGCGAAACTAGTCAGGCAGATATGCATGAATAAACCATTGCACCTTTCATCACATCCACCAAGTATCAATCATTCTCACGAAAGTGACTACAAAAATATAATGAGCTTCTATATTAAGTTAAATATTATACATTGAAAAATTTAAGTATTAAAATATTTGAGAAATCGAACTCTTTATTTGCAGAATATGGGTATAATCATCATCATCAGCCTTTAGTAGTCCACTGCTGGACACAGACCTCCCCCAATGTGCGCCATAGAGCCCTGTCTTCGGCTTGCCGCATCCAGCATCCGCCTGCAGTCTTTCCAAGTCGTCATCCCACCTGGCCAATGGGCGACGAATATGCATATACAGTTCGTTAACTTGGAACAAACAATGACATAAAATGAGCTTTTTGAATTACTTATGCTGCACCTCTACATTTATTGAGCTTTTTAGACTAGGAGCATAATTAGAAGAAAAAACAATTTTTGATCGACCGTTCCCCAAAACCGCATACAAAGTTTCAATGTCAACCAAAACCATTAGGCATGTCTTAATCTGGTCAAGAGCTTCACGATCCACCATAATAGATATGTGTTCACCCATCAAGAGGCCACAAGGACGGCCGGCGATCGGTTGAGCAAATGTATGTAATCAATTCGAGGATGCTTGTCCGGGATTCGAATTGCAAGGGAATTATATACGAATTGCTACGTAATTGAAGCGAGTTTGCTAAGGCGTCTGCCTTGAGGGGCCGTCGCGTTGGTTGTAAGTTACAATTGACTTTAATGTGTTTGAAGTATTGGAGGAATTTAGTTTGAAGTATGAATTCCTTGATGATATTTTTAAATTCGGTCTGCTAACGAGGGTATTGAAAAAATGACTGTTAGTGATATCCTAGAAAGTCTGTTTGTTCCTACTTTTTCTGTAATAGATAGAAAACATGACACTTACAGACTTTTATTTAATGTGACAAAAACATTACACTTAAAGATCATTCTTGATTGTGCGTAGTTTGTGTTTATTTATGAAGTTCACATACTTTCAACTTGATACACATACTTTCATCCCACGATGACATGATCATCAGCAATGAGCCAACAAGAAAGATGATTTAGTTTTTAGAGACAACTCGAGATTTATTATCATCTGTATTTTATCGTAAAAAGTTACAAAGCAACCAAAATTCTTAATACTTATCTTTACAGAATGTCAAATAATACTAAACTTTGCTTTTTAATGCCATTTAAATTAAGTCTCTATAACAAACACTTTTGTGCAGTTTATAACCATTTCTTACTTCATATAAGTGCACACAATGAGCATTCATTTGAAATTCAGCATTCCCGTGCAGCCTTAAATATTAAATATTAGCTCGCCAAAAGTTGGTTCGCTTACTAGCTAAGCTACACATATTTATCCCCTTAGGTGCTGATAAAGTTCGCTTAAAACCTCTTCTGTAAAAGTTTAAACTATGAAAATTGGCCGCGAGCGAGTTTCCGCCGTGCCATTAAAGGAATATGATAATTAAGATTTAATTATGGAAGTGTTTTTGTTTAATTTCCACTTGATTGTGTTTTGTTTTCTTTTATAAAATAAATACTACATGCTGAAGACCTTTACGCTTGCCACTTAAAGGTGAATTTCATCTCAGCATCATTCTCGAATAAGGCCGTACAATATTTCAAGGTTAATTAAATAAGATTAAGGAATGCGAAAGATTACATTATTTTAATTAAATGTCAAAGTATTGTTAATTTCACCGTTCCTGTGAAGGTGCTAGGGCGAGAACACGGCGCTGCCTGCCGGAAGCCCCACAGAGCCGCGGGGAAGATTTATGCGTTCAGCTCCCACCCAGAGTGGGGAAATGTGGGGGTAAGTGATAGGCTTCAAGCGATAATGTCTTGTTCATATGGAGAAGTCTTGAACTTGAAATTATAGATTAGTTGCTAAGTGACTTACAGATTCAAAATGACACTTAGTTACGTGTCATTTTTTTGTCTCTATTTCAATTTGTTGATAAGTTCATAGCAAACTTTCACAGATTGTAAACATTTGCTCATTCCGTTGGTAGGTATTAGGCGCATGACGGTATTAGGACGAACGTTTTTAATCCACGAATGCGTGTTCTTAGTCTTAGTGTTTTTGTGCTTGTAAATTGTATGTTTGTGAAACGCCCCGCGACACAAGAATTAAATTCCTTAGTGCGGGAGTCGGTAAAATAAAAAAAAGTAATGATATAATAAAGTACGGCTCACTCATCCCCATGTCAACCGCACATAATGTAAGAATTTAGCTAAATCTCAGCCAACACAATAGCTTACAACTTACACCATACACACAAACATATAACTGGTTTAATTATTTAGTACGTACGTTATACACACGTGCACACTTCCTGACTCTAGAACACACTTGACGGCAACGTTTGTGTTATCTTTGTTTGACAGCAGACAAACAAAACAATAAATATTGAATAGTTATTAGTGGGAGGAAAAGAGAGAGAAGTATTAGGTCAAGAACACAAAGTATGGGGCGAAAAAGAGAGAAAGGGATGATAAGGACTGAATGATGATCTTTCAATAATAGATCAATAGTTAGCCTTATCGTGATATTTATAAGGCTTATCAATTACATCTGTTGTTTTTGGTACAGTTAGCCTACGTAACGCCGTTAGTTCGCTTGATGAAACCATAGCATTTGATATAAAATTAACATTTTTTTTTAAAAGATTCTAGAGGCTTTTACTGCGAAGCCAATTCTTTAGATATTTATACGATTTGAGCTATAAAACAACTAAATTAACTAATAGCACTTACCTCAATGGTGAAGTAATAATTTAAATTGCAGACTCTCTTATAAATATACCCGACTATTATAATAATTATACCCGGCTAATAAATGTCTCACAGTAATAATAAGAAAATATGAAAAAGTAATTTTTGTTTCTAAACTAATTACTGTTGCATAAAGGAATTTGATCCTTATGTTGCGGGCATTTTACAAACATTTAAGTTGTATCTTAGTTATTGTCTTAGTATCTTACTTATTATCTTAAAGATAGAATATTATAAGTTTAATAGTAAAATTGTTAGGTTAATAAGATTAAGTCATTACGCCCACAGACAAACTGTGCAAAGTTTTGTGGGGTTTATACAAAGTAAATAAGTATAATGTAAACAGTTTAATAAATAAATAAATAAATTAAAAATAAAGTGACTTTCACAAATACATTCAGACTCAGGACCAGCTCGGGTGTCCGTACAGTCAAAGTACTTTACGTACAGTTCACCACGTGGTGTGAACGTGCGACGTGGCGTGGGTTCGATTCTCGCGTCTTAGCATATGAGTGATTCACAAATATAACTGCTTTTCTCGAACATTCTCGTTGTTGGTGACACACAAAGTGGTAATAGTTTAAGAAAAAAAAAACTATAAATGCGAAAGTAGCTCTGTCTGTCTGTCTGTCTGTTACGTTTTCACGTCCGAACCACTGAACTGATTTTAATGAAATTTGGTACAGAGATAGAGTTGACCTTAAGAAAGAACATAGGATAGTTTTTATCCCGGACTTTTGAAGAGTTCTCTGGCAAACGCGATATGACCGACATCGACACGGGCGAAGCCGCGGGCGAAAAGCTAGTAGATTATAATAAACGAGGTTTATTAGTAGCCATTTAGACCACGTGATTTCAAAATGCGATAAAATGGGGTGGTGTGATTTTCCTGTGATTAAATTTATCTTATATTGAAGCCAACTATACATACATCGATATCCGATGGATTATAACGCAACACAATTACAACCCAAGTGGTCTTATAATCAAACTGGATAAAAAATTAGGGCTATTCGAAACGAATAACATATTTTGTTTAATATACCTTGCGCACAGCAAGAGATTATAATTTTACTTAATGAAGTTGCAGCAAGCAATGTATTTACGTCAAATCAATAAGTGGCTTACGGTAATACCCGAGATTAAACATTGTACTTGATAAATGTATAGGTACATAATTAGTCAAATGTAGAAATTCGATATGTAGACAAAACGTGTTGCAGATAATACTGCCAGACTATACTTTATTTAATAAGTAATCGTACATTCAAAAAATAATGTTGAGATTTATTTAGTAACAATAAAAGGGATTTTTTGAAAAGCCTGACAACCACTCTAACTAAGGGTTATCGTGTTGCCTAGGTATCTGGGATGAGGAGGTCACATAGGCAGTCGCTCCTTGTAAAACACTGGTCTTGATGAAACCGGTTAAACTGGTAGCCGACCCCAACATAGTTGGGAAAAAGGCTAGGCCGATGATGATGAAGAGGATGTTTTTTAATCAAAAGACTATTAGCGATTATACATACAAAGTCCTACCGCTAAAGAAAAGAACGATTATTTTCAGCACATGTTTGCAACGAATACACAGTTACACACGTTATTTAATGAGGCAAAGACTGTATTTAGGTCCAAAATTATTTGACATTCCGATTAAAGCGCTCGTATTATCAAAGTAGTAGAAAAATCGTAAGACGTATTAAATTATGAGTTGATGCAGTGGGAGCATCACGATTTAGGTCCGACCTTCGCTCCTCAAGAAAATAGTCTGTCGATCTCAGTAAATACAATTCAGTAAACCGTTATTTGCATCACAAATGTTACTAAACTAAACTGAAAAAGAAGACTATATCTGCTATCTGTGAAATTGAAGGTTGAATTCCATTGCTGAGTGACAATGAAAATTTATGATGATAAATGCAAACTAAGCCGCGGTGGTGGATTATCCACTAGATAAACGGAGAGTCAGCCGGCTAGGTCAGCCAGTTTAGGACGCGCGAAAACCAATCAGCCTAGTTATATACATTAAGCCCCAATTAAAAAGTAGGTAAAGGCATATTGGGTCCAACACAGTTTAGTGCGCGGTCTCTTCTACAGCATCAAAAATAATAATTCGAGTGGTACGCCCTAAAGTAGGCAACAATGAGTGAAGTTGCAAGCGATGTCGCGTACAAGATTTAAATGCACACATTCCCCCAAAAAGAGTTTGTATATTCCAACAGAAACACTTTCTGAGGAAACGTGTGCATCGAATATAAGATAGCCACGCTTATTACCGTTTCTCAATTGTTTTTTATCAATTATTAAAATTTTGGTTGCGAGAAAGTTACGTTTTCTCATTATTTGATAATGATAGTGAAAATGACGTAGCTCAATTGTACATAGTTTAAGTATTAAAAAGAAGTAAATGAAACCTATTGTTTGGTGTGTGAACGATGTACATAATATATTCTGATAAAAACAAGTGTTCTCATAATTAAGTGAGGCGATTAAAAAGAGGGTTTAAATACGCTTCATATTCCTAGCTGCTAACTCAACTCTATTGGCTTTGGAGGTCTGCCAACAAATATGCTTAAATGAAGAGGAATACCCAATGATAATAAAAATATTTATAACAGTTATCTAAAGTGCTTTAAAAACCAAATATAAAATACCGAGAAATTACTTTGATGAAATAAAAAACAATCATTTAGTAACAAAATAGAAAACATTTAAACTATGAACAAAAACGTTTAGAAACGTTGAGAGACACAAGCCAACAATCTTTATGATTATCTGAAACAAGAGGCCCATTGAACACGAGATCAACTGTCTCCAGCGAAACAAAGTCATTGAAAAAATGAAGACGACAAAAGTACCCCTCGTTATGTAAATTAAAACATCTTTTATCTATAGACATTAGCCGTTTGTGTTGAGAATTATTTGTAATTTGCAAACAGGATATTTTCCAATTTGTCTGTGTTACTACTACTGTTTTTTCCATACTAATGGCTGGATATATTTTCGCATTACGCTCGTCTGTTGTTTCTAAGGTCGCCTGACTAATGGATGGCAATTTTGTAAGTTTAAAACAAAAACGCCGAGAGGGGATGATGCGGGATGTTGTAGCTTTGCTTATAATTTTCTTTTATTGCTGATCGCAGCTGGTTTGTAATGAATGCATCTCGCTGATTTTCTTGTTTGCATCTTGGTAATTTGTTTGAGAAACTTGTTTTGCATAACTTGTAAAGTTGATTAATTTAGCAACCAGAATAAACATTTACTGTAGATTTCTCCTTGAGGTATATTCATAAATTAAAATATAAGCATTGGAGAAAACGTTGTTCAAGCAATCGCCACTATAGTCAGGAATATGAATGGGGACGCATACTACACAATGTGGATGAACTATCAAATCAACAACTAGTCAAGCCGAAGGAAAAGCTTACATGAATGTAATCCCTAGTCTGAATTTATACACTGATATCATAAAGCTGTAGAGTTTATTTGTTTGTTTTAAAATAAATTTGTGTTAAATAGCCATTTTTTTAAGGAGGCTATACTACAGCGTTGCCAGTTTTTTTTTTGGACAAGTCGGGACTTTGGTACTTTTTGCGTGAAAATAGCCGGATTCTTCTGTCAGAAGCGAAATATAGTAAAAAAAGGTAATATAATCAAGGGTGTCCAAATATTTCTTTGCTGATTTGACCGCGCGAGAACAATTGAGCGAGCTTTTCTTTTTAGATTCGTATTTGGTGATTCCGCCACGGGCGACGGTGAGTGGTGAACTGTTTTCAATAATCTGTGTGAATCCTACGTAAGGCGTGCTTTCCTACGTAATCGTGCATTCTCGCACGAGAACACTCTTATCTTAAATACGTACAAGTATAAGTCAAGTTCTCTCCGAAAAGCGAGACCGAGGCTGTCCTGCGCGGGACATATAAAATTTCGTTAAAAAATCGGAACGTCCCGCCAACATCGGGACGTCTGTCAACGCTGCAATACTATCACGCTGTGATTAATGAGGCAGAGCAGTATTGACAAATATTTAAAAACGGGGACAAGATGTGTGCAGTCGAACCGCAAGTCGGTATTAAAATATAACAAAAGTTAATAATTACTAGATATGTTTCCGCTAACAGATAAAAGTAAGTTACCTCCTCTTAAAGCAATCCCATTACGGTACTTTATGAAGGCTATGGTATTTGGGTAAATACGAGCGAATATTTTTTGTCGCATACCATATACTCGGAAACTCTTGGAAGCAATGAATTAAGGTTATAGGTTCCATAAATTCGCATAAATGGTGGCAAGAATTGGTTTGTTGAGAGGACATTCTTTTTTTTTTGTATATTGCTATTAGCGAAAGTACATTGGACTGTTTGTCTTGTATAAAACGATGTTCAGTAGACTTTCAATTGTGCTACTTTCAAGCAAGATTGACTGATCATTTCATATGCTTTGCATTGCCACGCATCACCCACATTTAGGACATGTTGCACGACGGTTTAGGTTCAGTCAGTAAAGCTCTGACACTACCCGCTACCTCCGCCCAGAGAAGGTGGATGGTACCTATGAGGATATAGCCGCCTTATAAAAAAACCGGTTGGTCAAGTGAGAGTCGGACTTGCAGTACAGACACAAGCTGACAAATAAATTTAGGGTCTTTCAAATTCATTTTTGTATTTGTTGTTTTAGCGGAAACAGAAATACATAATCTGTAAACATTTCAACCGCCTAGCTATCATAGTTCCACTATGTTCAGCGGAGGCTCAGTAATAGTTTTCCGCTTTTAACTATTTTGCAGGAAACCCTAAAAGGCTTGACTTATATACAGTTGCCGCTGTAAATGCAGGAGCGAGATAGCGCACTGCACTGTGTGTAGCGCTGTCTCTTTTCTATAACGACAGCTATCTTGTTTTAAAAGGTGGTGGCATGTCTTTCGTATTTTTACCTCTTTATGTAGATAATTACGAAAAAAATATCATCATGATATGATGAATTATCTTTATATATATTAATAACGAATATAATGATCACTGTTGTCAAGCTACCTGCTTATGCGTATGCTCTACCTATCTTGTCAAAATCACCATCTTACCTAAATTTTAATATTGATAAAATAAATGATACTAGCTGTTGCCGGCGGGTCCGCTTGCTAAAAATCGTAAATGATCCCACGGAAAATAAAATATCCTGTGTGCTAATCCTGCTATATGTGTCCCAAGTTTCATCTTAATCCTTTCAGTAGTTTTTGCGTGAAGGAGGAACAAACGTCCAAACATCCATACATCCATCCAAGTAGGACAAACAGCTAGCGATAATTTTGAAATATTAATCGACTCTCGTGAGTAATACAATTTCAACTGTCTTGACAACTAATAAAAGTAAATTATAAGTAATTCTTTGTAATTGCTTCTTAGTTTTTAGCTTTAATAAATAACAAATGACTGTCAAAGATTTATTTTAACTGTTATATTGTGTATGTAATTAAAAAAAGTAATAAAATAAAATCCAATTCCTTGGAACTCATTACGAATGGACAAATTACTTGTAATGTATATGTCACAACGATTTTAATTAAGAACCTTGTTTAGCGTACAAGTTTCGATGTGAATATACTTTTGATAGAGTTCCTGTTAAATCCTACAATTGTGTAGTTATGAAACGAATGCTTTCAATTCATTTTTCGGAGAAATGCATGGACAAAATGTACTGTATTAATATTACAAATAAATTACTTAGTATATCATATATAGCTACCGATATAGTCCCATTAATAAGTGAATATTAAAGTTACTCATTTGAGGCATATTTTTTTTCTCCAATGGTGTTTAAAAAATCCTATTTTTTAAATTTGTTGAGTATTCCCGTGGATGGTGCGTCTCGAACTTCTATGCATTGACACGTATCGAGTAAAGGAGGGAGGCATTCCATGGCGGTTAGGTTTTTCAGTAAGAGTCTTACTGTACTCGCTTTTTCTCCTGAGGAGGTCGATGCTCATCAGCCAGATTCATGCAGAGTATGATCCCATGAATCTGGCTTAAGCAGTAGAATGAGCTCGGGGTGTTTTTAGAAGGGGAAGTCAGATGTATCCAAACGCTGATTCACTCCGAAAAACAAAAGATGGGTGCCCATGAGGATTACCGAGTCTAAAAAAGAGAGTCGCTGAGTATTTCGTGCTTTTTTATGCTAGCTAACTGATATTACACACACAATGTCCTTCATTATTGTTTGTACTACAAACACATTTACATTATCATTCGACGTTCTGATTTTATTTTAATAAATGTAAAATATTGTAAATTACAATCAAATTATAACAGTGACAGATGATTTGTCTCTTTATCTTCACTGATATGGATTAGATAATGATATGATAATTACAACGGCCAAAAATGCTTTTGGTTATCATAGTCATTAATTTTAATTATGATTTATAATCTTATGAACTAAATACCTACATTTTTCGAAGTGCCACAAACGATGCTAGTAATTTGAACTATTAGAGCAAGATTGTTGCCATTCCGGACCGACTGACATGTTTGTTGAGTCATTTTCACGTCGAAACCAAAATGTCTAGATTGCTGCTGTTTGGCGGCAATACGGCGATCTGCATACGTACCGTTAACTGCAGAAGACTTTGTACGGTAGAAGAGGTTTAGTCAGTAAGAATCTGATACTACTCTCTTCCTTTCCCGAAGAAAGCTAATAACATAAAAAAGTATTTCAAGAATGAGTCATGGCCGACTCAATTAGGTAGTGTTTAGGGTTTTGCATTACGAGATAAGATTCACGTTGTTATTGATTCCTAGCAACACAATATTATATTTTTATCGCGATTTTTTATCCGATACTTAGTGAATATATGAAGTGGGCAGGTAATAAAACAATAATTAAAAGATGAATAATTTGGTCGATAATAGTAATATGCAGTTTGGTGTAAAATATTCAACATTTCTTTTTATGGAAGTAATTAGGTAAAAATCTTTGTCTAGTTTAAATTTACTGAAAAATTTAGCTTTTAGGTAGCGGGTGCGTATTTTTCCATGCTTTTTGCATGGCTGAGTACCAGCTTATCAGTATAGATACGTTTCAGGGCTAAAGGGTATGTTAAGAACGTACTTAAGTGTTTTAGTTTACCTTTTTGCAGGTCTGAAAAAATCATCTCACACCTATGGGTCGTCATACCTATATTGTAGAACCTGGAGCAAGCTGAAAACCCGTAGTGGTATGACCATTCGACTGATAAGGCAGCAGGATCGAATCACGCTCCAATAACAACATCGTAAATGAGTCATCGCAAAGCTGTGACTTTTTAAAACGTATACCCAACCTTATTATTTTTCCTCCTACGGGTGGGTTATACCCTGACACTAGGTTATAACATCTACCATATCAGGATTAACAGGTTTTTTCCTATCCCTAATAGAGTCGTGAGACCTCTTACGTTTGTCCTGCAAGGTTCCTACCTAGTTTATCAATGCCTTATAAAAGCTTACTCACTATATCTGTACATATAATAAAACTGTAGAAAAGTGAAAACATTGAATATTTATAAAAAAGAATAATTGCAGGGTGGTCTACGAACGATTCTGATGCCATAAATATAATTTTTATAATTTTTGTCTGTTTGTCTGTATGTATGTCCGGAAAGATCTCGGAAAGTACTAGATAGATTTGATTCAAATTTTCAGAGAATATCAACAAAGGGTCCGGTCAACATACTTTTTACTTATTATCTCGCCTTTCGTTACAGGAGGTGAGCAGGAGCCTTTTATATCTATAAGCAAATATCCAATTATCTCATAAACTACTGAATATAATTCGTTCAAATTTTGCATGAACCTTATCGTAGACATGATACAACAAATATACAAAAACCATAACGCTACTCTGCAGGGGGCATGAGCAGTAAAGTTTAAAATATTTGGACTCACCCGTAACATCGTCTAATACAATTATGAGGTGTATTTTCACCCCATTGAGTAGTAAGCAGCACGGTCATCAATTTACACAAAAAAAACATCACGCTATTTATCTTAAGACTTGGCAGAGCAATAATAGGATTTTTCGAAAATAAATCATTTTCACAAAATTAGTCATTTTATTCTCTTTCAAGCCTGATACAGGCCTACCGCGACTATTTCACAAGTAAAATAAAAGAAACATAAACTAATACGTTTTTTTATGCAACTGTTACCGTAATCAGTACATTCTTGAAAGAAAGGAACTTAAATTCTTTTTATTTTTATTGCTGTGCTAAAATGACTCAAGTTCAAATGTGGAATGCCGTAATATGATTTTGTATTTATTTACGATAGGTGTATATACATATGTCTTCAAGATCAAAACATTCGTAGTGACACTCAACCCAAAGATGCATGTAGTTCACATTGATCTCATCTATAAATATGCCACAATAAATTACTGAACGAAGATCTATAAGACCAAAGCTATCAATGAATAAGAGCGTACGCTAGACGGTTTTTGACATTATGTATCTATTGATAGAACAATGCCTACTGAAACCAGAGATTTTTCAATATTTTAACGATTTGATCGGTCTACATCCGCCATTATAGAAACCGCACACGTGGTCCTTCCAAAAAATCCTTTAACAATTTATTGTAATCTCTATTTATTTAAAATTTTCTTCTTTCGTGGCCTGGTAAAAACAGGGGAAGGAACGAGACTGAATGAGTTTCTGAGATCCCAAAGCTAAGCCGACGAGGATTAGGAACATATTTTTGGAAATTTCCCCAATAAGGCTGATAATAGCGTGTAACTATCACCACTTACATCCGTCATACAATGTCTGGAAAATTCATTTTGGTTGTCGGTATCGACAGCGTAACCTCATAACCAACCTCATGTAGTCTTTATTTAAGTTCCATTTATGCAGTAGGGATGACGGTATTTTACTTCAATGATCGTCAGGTAGGTTAACGAATAAAATACGTAATTTTTCTTTGCATATTGGTACAGTAAATAGAACTCATGCGCATGAAGTCACTTTTATGTTCATATTTTGCTTTGTTGTAACATCACAAATTACACATATCCTATAATTTGTCATTGTCAATTTAAAAAAGGGGTGTCTGATAGTTTTTTCATTATCACGCTATTTATTTATCAGCAATTTAAAGGCAAATCATGATCAAAACACCAGGGGGCTAAAATAACACGTTTACCAACTTTTTTATTTTGGAAATATACCAAATGTTTGTGAGGAAGATCAGTTTTAATATTAAGAGGGCAATCAAATACAACGTGTTTCAAGAAACCGTTTATCTGGGCGCAATTTGGTTTATCTGGAGCCCGACTCCTACTTCACTAGCTCCGTCCACAAAAATAATTTGACATCTTCTTTATATCGTCAGAAAACATCGTGTGTGAAAATAACAACTGTCTGGCTATCACTGTTCCTGAGAAACAGCCAGGTGACAGACAGACGAACGGACACCGGGGCCTCAGTAATACGGTTCTGGTTTACCTCTTTGGTTACAGTACAATAATATTTTTATGATGCCTCATAATTACTGTCATAATCCGTCTAACAATTTCAGGTGTAGACCGTCCCAAGAACAGACTTGCTCGAAAATCATAACCCACCCAATTAGAAAATGGAAAACCCTCGAAAGTAAAACATTTTTAGCAGAAGTGCTAAGACTGAGTTATACCTTCTGTAATTTTTTCCTACTTGCATCCCCCCATTTTAAAACGGCTCGATTTGTCAAACATGTCTAAATGAACACTTGCACATAATTCAGGTTTAAATTAAAATAGTTCAATTTCTTCGGAAGCTATGATGTCACAGACAGACAAGCAGGCAGGTATGTCAAAGTTATAAACCCCTCTTTTTGGGATTAAATAAGAAAAAGTCATTAAAACAGGTGTGAAATATTTGACACCAGGATAGTATCGTAAACGATGAAATGTATTTGATTCAAACATTTGATAGTGTTTGGGCCGCTCAAGATTCCTTATAATTTAGAAATAAAAAAAGCAAGTTTAAAATGTAAAGAAAAGTGTTTCATTTTCAATATTGCATTACATTTTTGCGATGATCGTTATCATTAAACTTCATAGTTTTTCACATCTTGAAAATCACGCAGACAAAGTCGCGGGCAACAGCTAGTGACATAATAATTTAAGAATATTAGTCACGCTGATTCCGTTTATATTGCACCTATCAATGAACAGTTCACCTTCAATTAATCTACCGGATTAATGTGGCTTAACGGGACGTGAATGCAAATCTGCATGTGAAATTATTTTATTTGTTATCAAATACAAAAAAATTCTTTAGTAGAACCGGGGTAGTAACATCTGTTGGATGCCGAATGAACTTTGGGGAGATGGTAACCACGCATTGAGTTCCGAAAAACAAAAACTCCTTACCAGGATAAAGGAAAAAAAGGATGGACTTTTACATAGTAACTATCGTGAGAGTGATATATTCTTAAATAATACAACGGTTCACTCACGCATATTTATCGGGACTATTTTGGGACCCAACCGGAGTCCTTAATCATAAGCTTAATAAAGGATGGATGGCTTTGAAATTGTAATGTTTTCAAATTTACCAGCCCATTTGCACCCACTGCTATCTACTGGCCTCTTCCTATATAAGAAAGGTCTCAGCATTGGCAACAATATTTAAAATCCAGGTTCCTCAATTATGTTTTTTTATCGTGTGTCAGTGAAGTAAGCAAGAGTACATGTATATGTCAGAAATCACATTGGTACTTTGCGTTAGGATCGAAAATGCAGCTCATTAATACAAATCTATATCTATTTGTTTGTTTGAACACTCTAATCTCAGGAACTACTGGTCCAAATTGAAGCTTTGGGAAAGCTTTAGGCTATAAACCATCATGCTGCGACTAATAGGAGCGAAGATACAAGGTGGAAAATGTGAAAAAGCAGGGCAGGTATAAATCACAACTTATATCTTCTAACCACGGGGACGAAGTCGCGGGCAACAGCTAGTCTAATATGAATCAGTAAGGCCACCAAGACTTATATATTATATTTATTTATTTATCCCATTACTCATACCCTGTTTTAAAATATTAGTACTTATTAACTCATGTGTTTTGATTCAAAAAGTTATACAATAGCCATTGTGTTATAAGATTGTGACACTGATTAATAGGTACACACGCAGGACCACTTATTATTTGACTAAGACTTGTCACTATCTGACCTAACAAACCAGTTCCTACCTCAAGTTGGGATTTCCTAATGACCTTGGATCATCGGTGTTTAAGCCAATAGCAACAAACGGACGAACCATATCGCTGCTATCGAACAATCTCAAGTAAAACATTAAGACACACCGATCAGAGCCAACCGTTGCTGAATACTGATACACAATACAATTCTTTTATTGCGTCACTTTATCGGTCTAGTTCGATATCAATCTTGTGATAAGATCCACGATTTTGTTCACATTTCAGTCGTGGTTTGTGCTACGTCGAGACATAATCACCAAATACATACCAAAGTGCGGAGTGATGAGCGAGAGTGTCGACGAAGTGCAAATAAAGTAAAAAGTTTTAATAATTATGGCTGGTGGCGATTACGCTATGAATAAGGCAAGTTACGAGTGAAAGAAATTCAATAAATTATTTAATTGTCTTTTTTTATCGTCGTATTGTAATGCGTTATCGTTTACGAACTCTTCTGAGTGTAGGTCGAAGAGCATGCGTATTTAAATTACGAGAATAATTAATGAGGTTTTTTTCCTTATTTAAATTAAATCTTAATTTATTTAATACTTTGTAATTGACATAATTTATCAACATAATTAATATTTATAAGCATTTTTTATAATTGATAGATATAAACAAAAAGTTTGTATATATATAGGTAATTAAAATTGAGATTAGGTCAACCTAACTATATCGGACACATCTCTGTTTGGCCATTCCGGCTAAATTGTGGAAACCACCTGACAGAATGGACGCGGTATTCAGAAATTGTGGCTTAACAAATACAATTTAATTAGCAAACTTTAGATGACTATTCTTTTTTCTTAAATACTTTATTTTTATCCTTGAAAGAAAGTTCTTATAAGTAATCGGAATAATAATGTTTAAAAATTTATCGAAAGATGTTAAAGCGAATAGAAAAACAAAATGAATGTGTGATTCAATAAAAAGCATTTCGATTATAATTATCTCGAGAATTAAACACGTTAGTTTTGAAATGGTGAAATCGATAATCCTCTTATAAATTAACGCTTATCAGAGCAATGAACCTTAATAATTGTTAATAGTTAATAACGACGACCTTCGTAAGTCGGCTGTATGATAAAGGCATAAGTTTACTAACACGTTTCTCGGCAACGCACAACTAGTTGTGGATCTAAAATGACGCTGTATTTTAATTGCTCTTGCGTTCTTATCGTCAGAACAGTCACTGAGCGTTACGTAGTTTACTGCATTTTTCGTTCATACCTTCCTTATTATACAATGTTCGTAATCATAATGCTGGCCTACAGATTGGCATCACTGGGCATAGGCCTTCTCCCTCACGGAAGGTTTGATCACTGACCTCACTTCGGGTTACGGGTACGATTTCAGAGTCCAATATTTGGATTACCTCTTGGTGGTTCCCGTCATGGTGTCGTAGTGTAATTAAGAGAAACGTATTTTGAAAAAATACACTCGACTGAACTACACTTCAAATGACCGGGGTTGGGTTGGAACCTGCATGCTCCTGCACAGAAAACAAGATTTACGAGTACATTTACAAGAAGGCATGAACCATGCTTACATTCGGTGGCTGTCTCTTCGTTTGACCAAGGCTTTACACTGTCGAATCACTGGTTGAACTCTCCATCCTGCCTTCCATTTTCAATTCATTAGTTATTCGTATTATATCAAAGCCTCAACTCTCGATAATTCAACGGATATTGATATCATAAGATCGTATCTTTTCAAAGCTTAAGATTGACCACGCTCATGATAATTGATATTAAATTCAAGTAGAATTACACAAGTTTGATAAATTTTGATAAGTTGATTTTTTTTAATTAGATTTGAACTGTTGTTTAGTTTTTCGATTTCGAAAACATTAGCAAATGTACAAAAAGAAACTTTACATAAAAAAAATGCATTTTGCTATGTTCAATTCTTTCATGGGATATATACCTAATACTCGTGATCAATTAACTATTATTTTACTAAACACAAAAATTAAATCTTAATATTATTGCAAACAGCACGGCTTAGCATTGAAAATGGACTTATCAAATAAAAAAACTCAATTTTCTTTTATTCTTCTTTATCATTCTTCTGTACGTATATCACTGAAATCCTCCTTAACGGCTGGACCGAATTGAATGATGTTTTTTGCGTTTAATTTTCCCACTCGATGGTTTAGATTCACAAAACAGTTCATCATAACGGAGTTCACTGGATCAGCTAGTTTATATGATCTAAGAGAAAATATTACTAGGCATAAAAATAAAATAGTTCAAGGACAATAAATAAAAAACAAAATGTTATTATTATTTCCATGACGAAATGTGTGGAAGATAAAATCTGTGTACGATACAGTAAATATTGTTATTCGATTAATCGATATTTTATCGTTAATCATAGTAAAGTGATTTACAAAACCATGTGTTTTATCTATTCGTTCAAGCATGATGGAATGAGCGATTAAAATACTATAATTATGAACGGTTGAAACGTAATCAAGAAATACTTAACATTAGTTGAGAGAAAACGAGAAAAGTCTCTCTTTAAGTTTAGTTTTTTACTAACGTAAAATACTACTAAAAATATGGTTAAAAGTGTTGAGAATTGGATTTTAAGGCGATTTTCATATTACTTTAGGCGGATTAATGCAGAATTATATTTGAATCAAATCTATCATAAATCTGCATGGTTGAAGATTTTACAACCGAATCAATCGATTATCAACTTTACAGATCTGCCAATCAATCAATAATTCATCGATAACCACTAATCATTCATCAATTGGTCATTGGTCTTAAATGATCTGCTCAATTACACAGATTGTGTCTCATTTTTTTATTGTGTTTTTTTTTCTCATTCATTGATTTTTTTTCTAGTTAGAATTTCGGCCTCATGTCTTTTATCACTGGTTTCTGAAGGTACAGGTTTGATTTCCATATGTTGTTTAAAGTCAATATTTCCCTTGATCATTTTATAAACATATCTATCTCTCTCTCGGCCTAATTACTCTTACCGTCAAATTTTTCTACAAAATTAGGAACTTTATAAAATTCTTAATTTCTCGGCTTCGTTTGCAAATAGGTATTACATAGGTTTAATAATGTATCAAATATTGGACAAAAAGTAATGACTTGTTTTATCTTACGTTATCACAAATCAAATTATTCAAACATGCTATTTAGGTAAGTACGTGCCTAGACGATTGATAAAATTACTTATCTAAATGTCAAATTAAATTGATTGCGTGTAATATTTATGCATAAAATATTTAAAATAATAATTATAATCAACAATTGAATCCATTCTCAGAGAATTAAATTGGGATTACTACTAGGTATAAAAAATAAAAAATATTCATATTCCAGATGTGTGTCATATTATAGATATTTAAAAAACTACTCGTTATTTTACCTCTTTGGACGATAAAATAGTCGCTTTAAAGTTAAGGAGATGTATACACAGAAGTGATGTTACGCGTAAGATCCATTCACTGTAATTTGATCAATTTATATTGGTGGGACAAAAAAAATACGTTTCCGTTGTTATTTTAATAAACAATTACGATAATCTAAAAATTTGTTATTTCTGCCAGCTCAGGTAGGAGCCTAGCTAAGCTCATCGAAAAATAATATATCACATTGGAATACAAAATAAATTGAAAAGAACAGAAATTACTATCAACTTCGAGTATTGACGTGACTTTGACTTGTCATTTCGTCACATAGGAGCAATTCGTCAGCGCTCGGAACAATGTCACTTGTCGATAAACAATTCTATTATATTATTATAGGTCAAAATAAAAATCAAAAGTTTTTATTTCAAATAGGCCGTTTCTCAGGCACTTTTAAAACGTTACATTACTGACTCTAGTTGCACGGTTCCAAAGTCAATCGACAAAGCATTAATGAAAAATGAATTTCACACCAATAAAATGACGTATCCATCGTCATTTGTATTTAAACATATTAATCAAAATTAAATGATAAACATTGGTATCATTAGTCATTGTAACGTTATCGCAACGGATTAAATGTTATGTAGATAGAAACTATTTTAAAATTTCATGAATATGTTTTTTTCTTTCGTTATCTGTATCTGTTGTTAATATTATTTTATAAGTGAAGTGGGGTTTATTATATTTGCTCTATCTTAAGTTGTATGTATGTTAAGTGTCTTTTGTCTAGGCCTCTATTTTTTCGTTAATAGTGACAGAGACATCACAAATGTATACCTAATTTAACGGTACCTTTAAACTTAAAATCGTTTGAAAATGTGGCGTTAATATATTTATTTATGTATGAGCCTGACAGTATGTCTGTACATTTGTAAGACTAAAAATTGATATGCAGAGTATTTTTTCCTTAATGCGTTCAGACAATAGTGCCAATAGGTATAGAGAAACATCATATATGAAGATCCCCGTACTAATAGACAAGTTCGACGCAATCATGATCAAAATCGCTTAAATACAAACAGAGTTTGTAGAGAAGAAGGCCCAATAAGGTTGTTAACCTTTTTTGAAGGTATCAAATAGCGTATTTTGATGTGAGAGATCAAAAATCAAAGGTCATGGCCCAATATAATATCACTTGTTTAGATCTATTCAATAAGTCAAAGTCACGTTTTGAAGAAATTAATATTCTAACGCTGCCATCTATTTATAGTATTAGTAGAATGTTCTAAAACTTACGAGTACATAATATTAATGTAAATAGTGATTTCCATAATTAATAAACCAGAATTAAAAACAAACAAGTTCCACTTGTTCCAAGAATTAGGTTATCTAAAACAAACACGAAATCTTTCTTAGGGAATTCTAGTTTTTCATATAAAATTTGTGATTGTTTGGACAGATCATTTTGTTTTAGTTAATACTATAAGTTTAGAATAGACATGCCTTGACATTCTTTTTAAGAATTTGATATCTGGGTTTCGATAGGGCTACATATTTAGTGTATGTAAATGTTGTTTTTTATTTTATGGTATTCTCGTGATTTATTGTTGTATAAAAACATTTTTTAGTTTACATACTCGTCAACCCACAAGCTGTTAACTATATAATAGTGTAAAATACATGAATACACAAATATGTTATTGCGGGTTTAACAACCTATCTACAAGTTAAATATAAATTTAACACACGTAGGCAGGTCAAAAGATTAATAATTATTTTTTTAGCTTATTTGTGCTAGCACAGATTAACAATTACCTACGTTAACACATACAATACAATATAATAAAAGCGGTAAAGTGGGAGCCGGAAAGGCGAAACGGAGGGTTCCGTACTAATAGACTAAAAAACTTAATATAAAATAACCGCTCGGGGGAGAACCAACAAATTTATCATTCGATCTTTAGTATTTGTTGTTCGCGTAGTGGAAATACATCATCTCTGATTTTTTTAACCGCCTAGCTATCAAGTATACAGACAGCGATGCTTTAGTAACAAAGTTCCCTTTTTAAAATTTGAACCCCAAAAATTCCATTACGAAAGTTGTATGATATCTCAATAAATTATCACAATACATACTTACTGATTCACTTATATCATAGATCGTTAACAGAAATTAAAGATACGAAATCAAACATCTGTTGACAATAGGCCCCTTTTGGGTTTTTACTCAAAAAATAATTGATCGATAAATCATATTAAAACCAGATAAAGCAGATGTTATCGCCATGCGAAAAGTTCATAAAAAAAGTGTTGTGTGTCGATTAGTCGGTTTGTTTTAGAAATCATTTTTTTTCTTATTAAACTATGACAAGCATGTTGAAATATCTACGGATTAACGTGCGCAAGGAAAAATTGTTGCTAAAGACAAATGTTTTTATCTCAAACACTTTTAAAACGTGAATTTTCTTTTGTTTTTCACATGCACAAAGACACCCATTCTCACCCAAACGCTTGTCTAACGCGAGGTTCGAACCAAAAACACATCGTACACAGTGGGTTAGTCGTGGTGATTTTAACCAGTCAGGTACCGTTATCGAATGGCTCCAGGAGAGCGGTTCAAAAATGTCATTCTTAGGAAACAAGAAACTCCATAAAACGATATCACGACAAAAAATATGAATAATACATTAACAAAATATGAATAGGTGTTTTATCTAATCACAGTTGATAATATCGTTACTGACAGTAATAACGAATTGAGTGAGACATGTAATCTCATTTAAAGTGAATTACTTCGCTACTGGTCAAAAATAATACGAAAGATAAGGAGATAAATAGCTTCATGGTAGATGCGAATAGGGGTAAATTCGATTTGCGTAATTTCTTAAAGGACATATTTTGAAACTAAAAGCATATACTACATATACTTGTAGTGCAACACAAACCAAATCATTAAAATAGGTCCAGCCGTTTATTAGGAGTGCAATGGACTAAATAAACACTTACAGCAGAATTATACAGATAAGGAGTCCATTACTTATATACCTGTAAAGAGAAATCAGAGAGGTAGTGGCAACCGGTTGCCCAGTACTGCCAGGTACGTTACAAAAGAAAAGTGACATTCTTCGAAAACTATGTATCCTCCATCACAGGGTAACTGGTTGTTACTACTTTTTTGGACACCCGGTATAAAAATAGGCAATCTGCAAAATTCACTTAAATATTTCGTTCTCTTACTAAAAGAAATTGGGGAGCAAGGATATGTTTCTCACATTCCTCTTGAGACCATCGATAATAATAAGAATTATGAAAAGTTTAAGTTATAAAGCATATTTTTAAATGACATTTTTTTATCACTACCTATTATTATCAGAACATGACATGAAGTCAATACATTACATTTCGAATTTTGATGACTTACAATTACGGATCGAGCGATAATTTTGTATGTCCATCATAATTACTGATGTCTAAAGTTATAAGCCATCAAAATCACCCAAAAATGATACATGATCATCTTGATACACATCTTCATGTGTATTGAAATCAGATTAAGATTAAAATATATTTGTGTTGCGGCGTGGTTTAGCTACATATAGATTTTGGTTGAATAGCTACTAAACTGCGATTGAGCTAAGATGTGTAAAATAAAAATGCAATGTTTAGATATAGGTCAAAGGCTCATTAGCGAATGTATTTAAATTATCTTACACGTTTTCGAGGAAGAGGGGCTTAGGAACAATGAATAGCCAATGAGAGCGTTATATCACGTCATTATTCTGAGTGCTCATTGGCTGCCGATGACGCGACGAACTACGGCTGCTGAGGTCCCGAACAATTTGAAACATGATTTTTAAGAGCAATAGCACTCCGATAAGACAGATGAAAATCAACAAATAATATAAGTAAATCACACACTCGGAGCAGCTTTTCCTTACCGTAACGATTTAAAAAATGTGCTTCTACGAACTCCTAGGGCTACATAGAAATCATGCGGAACTCAATAATACAACAAAAAAAATGTTAAACAATAAAACATGAACAGTCATTTCTTTAAGCTAAGGATGTGTTGCCAGGGCTGGGTTAGTAAGAACCAATACAATTTGTATGTAGGGTTAGCCGGGTAGCCA
Source organism: Trichoplusia ni (assembly GCF_003590095.1). Lineage (NCBI taxonomy): Eukaryota > Metazoa > Arthropoda > Insecta > Lepidoptera > Noctuidae > Trichoplusia > Trichoplusia ni. The sequence continues at coordinate 29,647 of NW_020799732.1, forward strand.
GATCCAATGATGAATAATGAATTCACAAATGCTAGTTTTGACCGATGTTAGTTAGAACTGTGTTTTTTTTGTGTATATGATTTGAATGTTTGTTAAAATCACGAGTGTAGTAATTCCTTAGTACAGGTGACGCTTTTTTTTAAACTGATCCAAAGAAATCACAAAAAAAACTATTAATTTTTAAACATACACCTTGCACCTACGACTAAACAAAAAAAAACATTAAGAATTTCAGATTCAAATGAAATAATACGATCTAGTTATTCTCAAATATAACAATTAATTCATAATTCAAATTCCTTCTAAGTAAAATCGCCAACCCTAGTTGAGCCAGCTTCATCTAGCTTAGCGCCGATATCCGGCTATCAACGTTACTCACTCGTGTTGCGAGTTGGCACTTGACCTGGTGACGTCATTACTTTCTCACTGCTCTACTGAGCGGGATATATTCTGTTAATATTTCTACTAGAAATGTTGGTACGGCGGTGCTACCGTTGAACCACACAACTATTTTTGCTGCACACGCTCCGTTTCAGCTTCGTGGGGTACCGACAGTAATGTGATCTATAAACAACATTTATTTTTCTGGGAAGTAAAATTATGGGAAAAATTTTATTGAAAATTATTTTTCCAAACCTATTATCGTTCTCTGTCCACTGAAGTCCACTGCTGTGAATAAAACTCTCTTTATGCCATTAAATGATAAAATTTTGATTGTACAAATAGTATGATTGTGGTCACCACGCCAAAAACCAGTGTGTTCGACGGGTTGCGAGTATAATCCAGGAATGCTTGACTTGAATTTTCTATGAAGCCCCCCGCAATCCATGGATTAAATAGCTTAATGCAAGAGTTGTTTTTCAACAGATCAAAAACAAATCTAATCTAAAAACATAGCTAAATTCCATGAAAACCCCCGACTATCAAATCCCACATATTTTTCTTAAATCATAAAACGAAGCTTAACATCGTAAAACAAACTCCAACCCAGAATTTATATTTAATAAACCACGTAGGTACACACTACCGTTCAGAATTCCAGGGTATTAAACACCCGCGCGACAAGTAATAACTATCATAGTTCAGGTGGCCAAACTAAGCAATGATGCCACAACACTAGTTACAGTTGCACTAACTCTAACAGCTACCAGCTAACGCATGGTTTATTAAAGTTTGCCAATCTATGAAAATTTTGAGTTTTAAAAATTGAGGTTTCATTTGCAAATAAAAAGTTTTACGAAATAAGCTTTCATTTAATGAAGGTTTACTAAGCTCTTTATCGGTAAAAAGATACTAATTTTGGACCCCATCGTAGTCCTTAACCAGCTGATGCGGTGACGGGGTCGCGAGTGGAACTTTTAAAGATGATTGCAAAATTGTACTTTTGTACGAAATGAAACAAGGTTTACATTAAGCGATGAGCTTGAAATAAGAAAAAGTAGAAGTGAAGTAAGATGCGGTAAATCGAAGTTCACCAATAGAACGAAGTATTAGCTTGTCTGTTCGATCCCTAATGCGGGCAAGCATCAATTCGGCTTTTGGTTATATGTACTTTCTTAATTATTCTGAGAACCACTAACGGTGAGCGGAAACATCGTGATGGAACCTGGATCCCAAAAAAAAAATGTTCAAACCTTCCCTAAATGACAGGAGGCCTGTGCCCAGCAACATTATTATTATAACAGACCGACTTATTGTTTGAATTCGCGAAGACTTCTGCAATTCCGAACTAACAAAAGCAAGGGCAGGTGCATAACTACTCCACGCATATGGAGCAGTTTTCTTAACTTCACCGGGTGTCAATGTTCAAGATCTTTTCGTTGTTTGAACACAGTTGTCTCTAGAGTCGAATGATGTGAAAAATATTGGTTTCATACGATATTTTGATTTAACTGTTGTTGTGTGGTGCGATCATGAAACAGTGAAGAGTATGGATTATTTAATATGTGAAGTATTTGTCGATAACATTCACATCATTTCATTATATAAATAATCCATAGGTTTTGTGCATTTTAAGATGGACGAAAAATGTTTTGTTTTAGCATATTACTCGTATTAAAAATAGATAGAACTTGTAAGTCACATCAAAATTGATCAGTTTCAAAAAACGATGCTTAAAATTAATGATTATCATTCACATAAAAATTGCAATAACCTTACGGTGCCTCTAAGTAGTTCTGTGTTCCACGTAATAAACATAAAGTATGTGGGTAAGAAGTTGGCGTTAGTTCAGTGAATAATACGAACTCTTGCATAATATTATTTAAATAGCGGAAAGCCGTATCGAACGAAAACTCTGGCGAGTCTATTCTAGCTCTCGTCACAATCCAACGAATTTACATTTAAATGAGAACGATTATTCCCTTGTTTGAAGGGATTAAGTTTGGGAACACTTCCCGATTTTCGCGTCCGCACAAAGTTTGTGTAATTACTTTATTGGTGATTACAAAACTAAGACACCGGTTTTGGAATACATTAACCGGGAGTTTACAAGAAAAGCAGTTCAGAAGGTATTATTGGATTACCGATTGAACTGGTTGAAAGTTTCACCGCGGATAAATGGGACCCTATTGACGCTTAATCGAATTTGTTGCAAACCTGTTTCTTGTTCATTAATTTTTGGTAACAATTTCTTGAAACTTATAGATTTCATTCAATTATTAAGTTTGTTTTATACAAAAGTGAGAGTCCTTTGAGTGAATGAGTTTGGAGAATCTACCTACAGAATTGAAATAGATGACATGCAAATGAAATATGCTCACTATAACTGCACTTCTCAATACAATCGTGATGGACGATTACTAACTTTATTTACAAAGTTTTAAGGTTGTTCTTTTATTACAGGCCGAACCGAACGGAAAACCAGTGGAAGTAGTTAATAATGATAACCCAGAGCGAGCCTCATGGGGTCGCCCCTTGGAGTTCATCCTCGCCTGTCTGGGATACGCCGTGGGTCTGGGTAACGTCTGGAGGTTCCCCTACCTAGCCTACAGAAATGGCGGCGGTAAGTTACAAAAAAAAACATAAAAAGTGTTTTACAAATTTTTGCACACCCTGTAGCTTAAAGTGGTAGCCCCGAAGATTTGTTTCGTCATGTTATCGTACTTCGTTACATAAATACTATATTGCCGTCTCGCTTTCAAATAGCGACAATCTTGGTTTAATGTATTATAGTACAGCCACTAATTCCCATTGAAGAAATTTTTACGATAAACAAAATTATCTAAATGATAGATTAATAAAAGACGCAAAGGGGTATTGTATTGACGTAATACTTTAGCAGGTAAATAAGAACAAACAAGTTAAATCCGATTATTAACTGCAATAAATCTTAATGTTTGCATTAAATTATGACAAGATAAAATGATCACAAATCCCTCAAAAATAACCTTACAATAGATTTTTGGAATAATTACATAATAGCTCATTGGAATAATTCTGCAAGTCATAATTTAGAATAATAAATGTCCAATAAAATTGTAAATGTACCTGATTATATTTGATAGTCAGTCATGCATGAAAATGTGTCTGATAAACCGGGATATGATGATAAAAATACATACGGTGATACATGAGTATGGTAAGCCTAATAAAAGGTTACGCAATATTATATGCAAACGTAAAGTTGACAAGCAAAACAAAAAAAAGAGATAAGGATCTCACATCATCAATGGCACCAAAAAAAGTGCCAGATCCTTCAACTAATGAGGGGAAACTCAACACTGAGCTGATAGTTTTAGACCAATGCAAAGGAATATCTGAATTCACGAAACACATGATTAAAAAACAAATCTGAAACTAGGTCATAGGCGCATTATACAACGTTACAAGAAACTAGTAACACATAACACATTTATCATCGTGAAACAAGCAATCATCTTTTGTTTCAGGTGCTTTCCTTATACCATTCTTCCTCATGTTATTAATTATTGGGCTTCCCATCTTCTTCCTCGAGTTGTACGTTGGTCAGTACACCGGTATTGGACCCCTGCAGGCCTTCTCCGCTATATCGCCTTTCTTCAGTGGCCTTGGATACTGCACTCTGGTCGTCATCACTCTGATCTCCATCAACTTCATGATTATCATCGCGTGGACTCTGTTCTATACCATTGTGTCTATCGCCGGGAATTTGGATTGGGGATCTTGTGAAAATCCCTACAATACTGACGGTAAGTACTTATTTACTCTATTCATTAAAAAATGATTACTTCTGTAATTAGTTAATTTTTGTACGACTGGGTGCCTTGCAACCTTAGATTGAGCATTTGTAAGTATGGTCCATGAAGACAAGGAGTTTTAAGGACATAAGTGGTCATTCCAGAAAATATTAGTTAAAGATTGTCGGAATAGTTTTTAATTGAGAACTATTTTGATCATAAAAGATATTTCGAAAGCATAAAATTTTAGGTCACCAAGAAACTCGTATTTAATTTCATTTTTTCACAGCTTGCTACAGTGGTGAATACGACAAAGCTTGTCGAGAAAACAATACAGGCGCAGCTTCCGATCTTACTTATTACATGAGACAGTGTATGAGCATCGGACAAATCTGTATGGACACCGGATTCTTGCCATACGACGGAAATTATTGCATGAATGTGACTGAAACCGTGCCTTGGTACTCAAATGCTACCAGGATTTTGGCTTCTGAAGAGTATTACAAGTAAGTGTGATTGTGTGGTGATGTGGAATCACGTTTCGTGATAGGCTGATCGCTAACCTTCACTAGTTGAAGAGGCACCTCTAGAAGAAGAAAATTTTGCAGGCTGGTTTTAAGTGACCCAAGATAGAGAATTTTAGATTTGGGGAAAGCGTTGGCCAAGCAATGGGATACAATTGGCTAGAAAATAAAAGTTTCGTAAACCTAAGCTAATTAAGTCAAAACCTAGTGAAAAATTATTGACTACTCGAAATTAAAAAAAGTATTTGTGAAATTATAATTATCAAGTATGAAGTCAAACACGTTTTTTATACCGACAATAAAGTTTCATAATAACGAATAGACCCCAAAAATATGAATGAGCTAATCCAAGATCGTACGATATTAATCTTTACGAAAACGACTGAAAAGTCCCAATAAACGTAAGTCCTTTATGATATTTCATTAAACTGTTTATATTAATAATGCCTTACAAAATATTTATGACAACCGATACCAATCTTACAGTAATCGTTTCATTCATGATATGGTTGCGATAAAGCGTAGATCTTCAAGATAACGGGGCAGTACTGAAATTCTCACGTTTTTTCATAAGGAGATAAATGCAAAATTTTATTTTGTTATCATTAAAAATGGCTGGCTTTGGACATTCCGAACCTTGGACATTGGTCATAAAAATTTAAACGTGGTTTAGTTGTCGGTCTAATTAATAAATAAGCAAATTAATTAGTCTTTCATTTATTTCTCATTATTCAGGATTATTTTTCCATTTTTTCATCCCATTTTTAAGCTGACGAATTAATTTCGCCTTTGCTAAGGAAACTTCAAGATCGTGCGAATCTAGCTCAAGACAAGTGCTTGCAAAATGCAAATTCAAACATGATTAAGATAAAACACCAAGAAATCATCACGGATAAAAAGTTCATAACGAAAAAAAAAATTTGTGCAAACCCAAAAAACTTTTCTTTTAAATATTTCAGTCAATAAATTGACTGATAATGCACTTGAGTGTTCTGACCTTTCACAATCAGGCAACAGCCACCGGACACTATAGATAATGGCGAATGTTTATCAGATTAAAACAATGTCACGTGCAACTGCATCCAAATTAATTATCTAAGATTGTTTATGTTGCACGAAAATTGTAAAACACCAACAGATTTCATTTTATTCATAAAATAAAATGCAGCCTTTACATGTGGTAACATTGTTTTTGTGGTACGTGTCTGTGTGAGTCTGTCTGTGGCATCCCGATTATTTGGTTCCAAAAGTAAATTAGTCGTTAATGTTTTAAACTGTTTAATGATAATAGATCCAAGAGCCAAGTAACAAAATGGTCGCTAAGAACCTTTAAACATGGGAATCAAATGATATTAGGATGCTATACACTTCGAACAATTACGATTCAAGTGTTATATTTTTTAACTGAACTAAAGTAAACTAAACCGAAATTTCTGTTGAAATAAGCTGTGCCTATGTACTATGTGTTCTATCTTTCTTCTTTTCTGTACTCTGTGTGTGTATCTGTGTACATGAACTATTAAATAAATAAATAAAGAGGTTTAATATCATCAGGTTAATGTATATAGAAACCTGTTCTTAAGTGATAGTTACATTGTTGTTGATTGCACCAAGAGGACTAATCTTTATAGATTACTTGGTTTCGAGTTATAATTTCAGTTTTCAATATTATATTTTTTATTGGTTGACGTATATTTAAAACTGGATACAATAAACTTAATTCATGACTGTTAACTATTAAATACAAGTAGTGCTGCATTGTGGTACAGTCATTTACTTTTATTCTTATTAATATCTTTATTAGAAATTCCATTACACATCGTCACCTCTTATAAGATGCAGCTTTATTTTCTTCTTTATTTCTAACTCCGCTTCAATATTCAACTATCTTTTTTTTCATGTCAAAGTCAAAATGAAGTTAGTAAGTAGTCAGCGAATTCATCAGAAATGTTAATGTTAAAAGATATAATTATTTATTTATTATGGGTGCACTAAAAGAAGTTAAAAAAAAAACATAAAGAAAATATATATAAGGGTGCTATTTATTCTATGTGAAATCTCTCCCATTACCTTTCGACCTTTCGATCTATCTATCCTTTTTTCGAAACTGTTTTGTATTTCAAATCCTACTACATTGAAATAAAAGCTATTAATAAAATTCGTTCAAACTACAGTGTTACTTCCTACTTCTGGTTGACTCTACAGCCGATCGAAAGCCTGGTTCATACCGTTTGTACGCACAAGGTAAAACCCGGAGATTAAATAAATATCGGTCGCATAATATAGATAATTTCGTCATTAACTATGTAATTACGTGGGCGTGGAACATGTCAGCTGCATGCTCTCTTGCAATTTTGATAGTACGAACTCACGTGAATGTGGAAAAAGTGATATTATTATAAGGCAATTCAAATATAACGGTTTAATGAAAATTTTATCTTGGAAAATCTGGAATGTCTGTTCCAATCGTATATTTTAAGAATGAATATATTTTTTGATAGAAACTATCGTGAGAATAATTCATTATTAAATGATGTAACGGTTTACTCACGCGTATTTATCGTCATTAAGGATTCCGTTTGGGTCCGAAACTAGGCGGGCAACCACGATAAATAAGCGTGAGTAAACCGTTACATCATACAATAATAAGCAAAGTATTTTAAAATTAAAAATACCCAAAAAAATGCAATTGTAAATAGAATATTAAATGTAGCGTATTGTCATCTTATTAATGCAGAAACAGGATATTGAATCTTGTGTTGTAAATACATAAGATTTAATTTAGTGTTTTCCTTAACGGCAATGTTGTAACTTCGTTGACATTTTCAGTGAGCGCGTGTTGGGCAGGGGCGACTCTTCCTGGGAGAACTGGGGTTCGATCCAGTGGCATTTGGTCGGATGTCTTGCGCTTTCATGGCTTATTGCTTTCTTCTGTGTCATCAAGGTAAGTTATTAAAAGTAATATACTATAAACGGTTACTTCTTATCTCAAAATTGGGTTTGTGGTACAATACTTAAGTAAACTAATTTACTGAAAAAAAATCTAAAATTGAATTGCTTAAATAATTAGCTCAGTTTTTACCTATTCATATTTCATAACTTTCAACTTTTTGAATTTAAATTGTATCATGCCGTAGGTACCTAATTAATTGAGCAATTCCCGGAAAAAGTAGAAGTCCATTAAAATCTTGACTTAAAATACAATATAAAATATTTCAATAAATCTCCTTTATCCCCAGGGTGTACAATCAGCAGGAAAGGTGGTGTACTTCACAGCTCTGTTTCCTTACGTGATGTTAACCGCTCTGCTGATCCGAGGAGTCACGCTAGAGGGCGCTGGTGAAGGGATCGTTTTCTATCTGTCTCCGAACTGGGAACAGCTGCTGAATGCTCGAGTCTGGGGTGATGCGGCTTCACAGGTGAGACAGCACGTGTTTTTCTTCTTTATTCATTTTGGGACTTTTGTAAAGCCCAGCGTAAATCAGGCCCATCGTTCCCAAAGATTTACGAATTACAATAGAGCGTAATGGATCTGGGCCTTGAATTCGAAAACTTTCTTACATCATAGAGCATGCGAATAAAATAGTAAGATTAGAATCGATATAAAAAATGGGAAGTGGGAGGGGGGAGGCATATGATGGCACAAACGTTGGGGCAATAAGGTCATAGTAGACAATAGATTTACAAATTTCTCAAGTTAGCGAATAAGTAAAATTTACCTACTCAAAGAAACGTTCAAAAATTTATCAAAAATTAGAGTTATTTTGTTCATGAATAAAAAGCAAACATTTTGATTTAGTATCAGATTAAAGTTAAAATATAAATACCCATCATATTTAAAAATTTAACAAACTTCATCAAACTTTAATTTAAGAGCTCTTTGAGGTTTAACAAGTTTTGCCTAATCGTAAGACTTCAACTTTAAAACGACCGCAAGTAATTCATGTTTAAATAAAATTCTTAGAAACATTTACTATTTTCTAATAGTTTAAAAAGTAACAGCACCTTTCTTGAGCTACTAAATAAGGTCTATATGGCTGTGAAAGTGAGACGGTGATATGTGCTGTGTAGTTCTCTATCTCGTTCCCACAACGGCAATAGCAGTGCTTAACAAACAAGGTCGAGTGGCGTACAGACCGGTTTCAAGGTGTCGCTAGCTCTGAGGTCTCGGGTTCTATCCCGGTCGGGTCAATTTAAAATTCACATTTCTACTTTGTCCCGGGTCTAAGTGTTTGTGGTACCTTCGTTGTATCTGAATTCCATAACACAAGTTTAGCAACTTACTTTGGGTTCAGAACAATGTATTTTTTTTAATAAATAAGTTATCAAAGTGAGACGGCGCTACGTGCCGTTTAGTGTTCCATCTTGCTCCTACAACACCAATAGTGAACATAAGTTCATAAAGTACAGTCACTCAACTAATTGGCTATTGAATTTGAGGCTATCAAACAAACATCAATCTATCGAAGGAATCGGTCCATCGGAAACAATTTTGTCAATAATAGCACCATTATCATGAATAAATTAATGTTAACTCTAATTATCTGGAAGGAAAAGGCAATTTACATTTTCTAGGCCACAGACTTTCGTATTTCTTAATTAAAAGTTTTAAACTGCTTTAATATTCGCTGGTATGTTTAGTAATTGCTGTTGTGTCGGTTTTAAAAGTTCCTGAAAATTCGAGTCATTTAAACTTGGAGGGTAAAAATTAGACCAATTATTTTACTGAAGGAAAATGTAAGATTACGAAGAGTTCCCGTTGTTTTGAAAATATTTTCTTAGAAAAGTATTTATACTTCTTTTTTAACACAATGACAATATACAGCATGTCTCATTGATAATTCACTGAAGGAAGAAATAAAATCAGAGGTCACAATTGTAAATTCTAAATTCCTAAAAAAAAACACAACTATGCTAAATGAAAACAACATGTAATTCAATTTTGAAACAAACAACAATCACTGTGTTTGTTTAGAAGTTACAGGAATAAAATTAGTATTGTTGGTTTCCATTTTCAAAAGCAAACAGAACACTATGTAATATGGTAAAAGGGGGTTAAAAAAAACTACATTTAAAGACATTCAAGAATTGATTAAACGTCCTATTAGAATTAAATGTTGTATGAATTTAAAATCGGTTAAAGCAATACCCTTTTTTGACGTAGTCAAATAAAATTAGCATATGCTTTAATCCAAGGTACAACTCTATACCGAATTTTATGAAAATCGGTTCAGTAATTTAAGCGTGAAGAGGTGACAAACATATACACACATGCAGAAACACGGTCATAGGGCTATGGGGGCTTTCTTACTTCTTACAATTATATACATTATAATAATCAAGTATAATGTTTCAATAATATCCTTTGATTACCAGATTTTCTACTCGTTCGGTGTGGGTGTCGGTTCTCTCGTGACGTTGGCGTCATACAACAAGTTCAACAACAACTCACATTTCGACGCCATCTTTGTCAGTCTGACGAACTTCTTAACTTCCATATACGCTGGTTTCGCTATCTTCTCTGTGCTGGGATTCCAGGCTCAGCAAATGGGTGTCAGTGTTGAAGGTAAGAATTATGTGTTGATTTTTTTCGTAATATTTTAATTAGCATTGTATACTTGAATAAGCTTATAGTTAAGTTAATTTGTTTCTAAATATTCAACCGATGCACAATTTATTGTTTAAAAAAACATAAAATTTCATCGCAATTCCTATTATATTGCTTTGAAAAAAAAATGTACTGAGTTCATTGTTTTTGAATAAAGGTAACGTTTTACAAATTTGAATCAATCAGTTAAAAAAGCACAATAACGAGATAGACAAACGTTATTTTAAATAAAAAATGTTAAAAAAATAAATTAAATTAAATTTAGACAATCAATTAAAAAAGCTCAACAAAACTACACAAAAAAAACAATTCACAAAAAGTCTTTAATCAAGCGATGCGTCGGGCAGCTGTTGTTCGAAGCCCTCTCGAACAGAGAACCCTCGATCCCACGTCGATTTCACAATGTTACGAATGCAAGCATTGTTTGTATTCCATTCCAAGATAATGGATTGATTAAACTGTAAATATTTCATTCGGCCGCAGTGTTCTAACGTTTTCGGGTAAGTATTGGTTCCATGTGCGGTCGAATAGAAGGTTGATATGCTTCGTATTGAAACAAAGGGCTCACAGAACGGTCTCCCTTTTGAATGTTGGAAGAACTGATACGTGGAGTATTCTTGTTGTTCGAGACTATGCTTCACTTAGTTTATTAGAAAACTTCGTTGGTATCAGATGCAAAATGAATTTTAATATAAGGTTTGAAAGGACGGAATTCCTGTAGTAAATAGCATAGCGGGAAACGATTAATATTTGCACGGGGTCAACAGTAATAGATTTATCAAATTTATAGCGCGTTATTTCTATGTATATGTAAATAAAAAAAACTTTACCTAATATTTACATTTAAAAACTATAAACATTGCTATCCGCATACAATTGTAAAAATCCGGTATCACAAAAAATACAATCTTAATTTATAGCATGGGCAATGTTCATAGCTAACATTTTGCTAGTTCTGCCAAAACTAACCATTTCGTTTTAAAACAAACGACCCGCGCGAGTGTTATGAGCTCAATTCGGGACTAGTATCGTTGTGAAAGCGAGACACAACTATAGTTGGCTATACAAAGGAAAGCGCGCCATCTTGCTTCTCGAAAAAGTTCCAATTTCAAAGTAAATACACGTTTCAGGCATTGTTGCCCTATAAACAATAACTACATATATTCGTCCTTGTGTAGGTAGAATGTTTGACCATAAATCACTCATATCTGTTAATTAATTTTCGTATATCGATAAAGGTTTTATTACTCGACATGAGACCATAACATCACTATAGTTGGCTGTTATCAGACGATAACATGTAATATTGACAATGCTCTTAGATGAGTGAATTATTGGCGGCTAGCTCACGGTCATGTTTTGTTTTTCTCTTGTAATCGTGGTTTTAATATACTTGTGTCTGTAGTAGATAAGACAACGTTAGATGTCTGTTTTTTTTTGGTCTTCGATAAAAACGTCACAAAATCATGAATGAATGAAAAAATTTTATATTGAATCAATAAAAAAAGCTGCTACGACGGCTCATGAGAAAAGACTCCATTTGGGTCCGAAACTAGTCAGGTAACTTCAAAAAATCGCGTTGAACACTTTTTAAACAATTATGAACTCGTCTCAAGGAAGTTTTTACAATAATATCCAAAATAAATTAAGTAAAAGTGTGTATCTCTGAAGTTTAGTCACTTTTTATTCTGAACACACCAAGGCAAGGGTTAGCACGTACAGTAATATACCCTCAATATTTTATCATATCAGGTTTGTCAAAAACTGAACCTCAATATACTGGCCAACATAAAATAAATCAACATTATTGGATTTCCGAAACGGTAGCGAGGCCGCGTTTAGTCCTATCAATATAACGTAAGGTCACTGAGAAAATTACGTTAAAGTCACATCAAATCTCTTGCAATAACGTGTTAATATTATCTAGCAATTGTAGTTACTAAAAAATCCTACAGTAAAACTTGTAATTTTAAATACAAGTACGAAAGTATAACCTACGAAAAATTGTTTAAATCGAAGTTGCTGATTGTAGTCAATTATTATCGGTATATGCCTCCTAGAAAAAAGTATTTATTACAAAAAAGTTCATGAAAAGTTATTTCCTTATTCAATGAGCATATTCTGATAAGCCACCTTCTAAATCCTGTAGAAAACTAACATGGCTTCCTTTATCATCAGACGTGGCAGCTGAAGGTCCAGGATTAGCATTCGTGGCGTACCCTGAGGCGTTGCTCCAGATGCCCGTGGCAAGGATGTGGTCCATCCTGTTCTTCTTCATGTTATTCGTCCTCGGTCTTGGAAGCCAGTTCGGTGGTATTGAGGCTATAAACACCGCCATTGTTGATCAGTGGCCTCATCTTAGGAAGACTTACTGGAAGGTGAGAACTTCTATAATTTTACTTACTGCTTTAACATTCCATTGCTATAGAGTTTTGATGTTAGTGTGTATTAGGGTCATTATAGGTTGTTGTTAAATGCAAAATGACCATTTTAATAACGATGCCTTTTATTATTATTGCCTATTAAAAGGCATGGTGCTATCAACAAAGTATTCGTATACTTGCGTAATAAGTACTGGTTAAAGTTCAAATTTAAATTACAATTTTAGACTCCGCGATCAGATGACTATGGGCTTGTATTTTTTTTTATTCTCAAATGCTCAAATTTTCATATTTTTGCGCATTAAACAAATTAGTCGCGCTTTCCTACTAATTTCCTACTACTATAGTTGCTATATACTCGAATCACTGCTTATTTGTGTTTTTGAGCTTCTAATTCCGGAAGACCACAGAGATGAAATGTGTTCGGATATTAATTCTACTAATGAATGCTTTCTTCAATTCTAGGTGACTGCAAGCACATGTTTTGCATGTTTCATAATGGGACTGCCAATGTGTTTCAGTGGAGGCGTCTACTTGTTTACTCTACTAGATTATAATACCGCTTCTTGGGCTATCCTGTTGATTGGTATCGCTGAGGTAAGATTTGTATTTAGCGTCACAAAAAATGAATGGGAAAATAATGAGATGAATATTATAAATGGGAGCAACACTTTCTGATCTGGGGTCATATTACCTTTAGAGAAGATTTGAACACTCGGTAGCTCATCGTAATGCCATGGGAACCAGATGTTACTGGTAAATGTCATTACTGAAGGTTTCAAATTGTCCATCAAATTCAATTTGTATGCTTGAAATGAAAAGAGAATTTAGTCAGACGTCAGACTACAAAGAACAACTCAAATTTAGACGCTGCTACAACATCTAACAATGATGATGAATCAGAAAATCAAGTTTTTGGAAAAAACAAACAATTATTTTATCTACTATTGATTATACTTATTTCATGGTTATTACCAATGGTACTATTTTGTTTTTCAGTGCGTTGCAGTATCATGGAGTTACGGAATAAATCGTGCTATGAAAGATATTGCGTCCATGGACATGAAACTTAACGTGATCATGCGATTCTACTGGAAGGCGACTTGGACTGTCGCCGGACCTGTTTTCAGTCTTGTAAGTAATTTTATTATGTTTACCTTTTAGGGCTGTTTATAGCGAGGTCGGTGCGTCATGAAATTGCATTGCCACGTACTAGCAAATGTCGAAACTCTGACTGAACCTTTTCTTCAACCAAGAGGTGGGTGTCCATGAAAATGTAGCGGAGGAAAAATAATGGTTTACAGAATGTGTATTGTTCGGTTATTATCTTCGGATTTTTCCGATTGATCAGAACTTTATTTCTGCCCGATTTTTCTTCTTTCGTCTGTTTTGTTTACTATACACCATTTCAAAATAGATTTGGACCTAAACATGCCATTTCCTTTGCAGGTCTAGCATGATCTTTACTTTAATTACATTGAACTTCTTGACTTGCAATAGGTGATAAAACACTTTAAATATTATCAGTGGTTTCAACACAATGACTATTTTATCAGTAACTTCACGCACAAGTTGTTGAAAACAATAATACATTTTAGCCACTTAAGTTAATAAGGTAGAGTTAAAGGAACTTAATCTTCACGCTATTGCTACACGTGAGATTGGCTAAATATTATTTTAATTGCTGTGTTTGTGCTATGAGACTTACAACAGTAGCAGCTGTGGAGGCAAGATAGTGCTTTATCCTCCACATTTATTTTATTTATTTATTTAATAATTTAAACATAGCGATATCTCGCTTCCACAATTGCAATGGCGTTACGCGTCACGGGTTCCATCCCCGCATAGGACAAGCATTTGTTTGGTCCACGGATGCTTGTTCTGAGTCTGGTTGTCTTTGGGCATATGATATGAATGTGGTGAAGTCAGAAGGAAGAAAGATTCAATTCCTTAGACCTTAAAAAAATGGTGGGCCTAAGCCTAATGGTAAAATTAGCTCAATTCTTGAGGAAAAGAAATTCTTGGGAAAAGATAAGAGTCTTCAATACGTGATAAGTGGTATTACGTTAATTTTGTTAAAAAGACTGAATTGCACAATTTTTGAGGTAGGTTTTAGATAATCACAAAACGCTTTCAAATATAAATTTAAAACTCGCCGTTTTCCTGTACATCATTCTTGGTAATCATTTCCATATTAATCACTAAATTAGTTTTTCCAAAACTTCAATTCCAAACCTTCATAAGTGGGATAGTAACAATTATCTCCCAGCAATCTCGTTGATTAATTAGCCTAAGTGCGTGTAAATTATCGTATACCTAGAAGGCGACTGTTGTATCTTATTATAGATCGACGATTGCGTGTCTTTCGTCATATCTACTCTTATCTGAATTATACTCATAATTTGTATATCTTGTGATATTGGTTAATGATTTATTAAAAAAAAGGCTTTTTGTGAAATGTTAAAATTTATGACTATGTTATCACCGAAGAAAGAATATGATCGCTATTACTTCGAAAATTGAAAGTTTTCAATAGATAAGTTTTACTCTTTGTAAACAAGAATAATACAGTTAATCATTCTTGATTGCTCGATTATATTGACTAAATTGCATTATTTAAAGAACCGAGAAAAAAATATGTATTTTTTTCATTTTATCTAAAATCCAAAAGAACGCATTTGAAACATTTACTGCTCACGCAACGACAACCCGCCCTCTTCAAATTAAAGTAGAACAAGTATTGAACATTGTTTTTTTTACTTCCAGGCTATTCTGATTTTCGTATTCTACAACTGGGAGCCTCCGAGGTACGAAGACTACGTGTTCCCACTGTTCGCTGACCTGCTGGGCTGGGCTATTGGCCTATCCACCATCATCCTCTTCCCCGTCGGCGTAGGATGGGCCTACTACCATGGATACGTAAGTCATTAGCCTTGCCTTTTCTCCAACTATATTAGGGTCAGCTTCCAGTCTAACAGGACGCAGCTAAGTACCAGTGTTTTACAAGGAGCAACTGCCTATCTGACTTCCTCAACCCATTTAGCTGGGCAACACGATATCCCTTAAAAAGACTCTCTAGCTTTCGTACCACCTGTGACGACTGTCAAAGATGTATGAGTAACAGCCGGGACCCTCAATTTAACTTGCCTTCCGAAACAGAGAGTAACCCTTATGATGTAGATGGTCACTGATCCATGGAACGACCGTGTCAAGCGTTGCTTAACCACTTCTACAGTTGTAGCTTAGCCACGATCATGTATACATAAATAATATACAGTAATCCTGAATATTGAGTTTCGTATATCACATTTTGATTATGAAGGATAATCCGTGATAGCAGGTGATAAAAACGGTAGCAGTATTAAAACGATAGAGCAATTTCGTTTTATGATTTTTACTTAATAATGTATGTTTATAAAAGGAAAGTTTTTATGTTTGTTGCGGAAAAACTGGAAAACTAATTAACCGATTTCAAAGGTACATTATCAGTGAATATGATTATTTGTTTTGTGTAGCTATGACTAATTAAATTGATCAATAAAATCGTTTCTCAAGGGTGGAAAATAATTATAAAGTTTCTCGGATTAGTTGGAATATAATTTATTATTTTCTTTTTTCACAGCGCGGCAAAGAGCTTTTCACACCAACAGCAGCCTGGAGGCCGACAAAGAAAATTCTAGACGCACCACGATCTGACTCCATTGTAGATTTAGAAACAACACAACAAGGACCCTATGACAACATGGGCTATATAATGTGAAAATATAAATAGCATTACATTTATATTAAGAACACAGTATCTAGTCAAGTAACTTTTTGGTTTGAAGGCCAAAATAAAAAACTAACGTTAAGTTCATGCCACACTGCACAAGCGATGCCAAAATATGTTTTATCGCATAGTAGATGCTTTGAAGCACTTTGGATAATTTTTGTTGACAGTTGCTTCGTTTATAAATGAACTTGTTTTGATACTGATTTATTTCAAGTGGAGAAAATTATGTAAAAAAATTGTGAAGCTTTAGTAGGCACAGAAGTAGATATGGAAAAATGAGACAAGTTTTTATTTTATATTCTTATTTGACTTATGAAATGGAGTTTAAATTAAAAATACCAAACACAATATATAAAAAAAGTTCCTAAGTCGTTTCACATCACTTTTAAAGAGTCCTTATTTGCTAGCGGTATAAATGTTACCAAGGAGTTTTGTATCTTTGTTAAACTTTTTACCGTGGTCTGAAACGGTGTGAGTGAAAAATATGTTTTTTATTCGCTATCGCGTCGCTTTAACGATGTTACTTACTTTTGTTTAAATTAAATAACTATTATTATTATTGTATAATGAGATTACTTTTAATGAGTTTTCAGTACAAAAGACTTCGTAGTGAGATTGTACATTCAATAACTATAAATAATATATTTCCACAAAAGTAGGTGTAAGTAGTTCGTGTAAAATTTAGGGTACCCAAGAAAAATGAAATCCGAGCACATATATAACGAACCTGACACTACCGGAGGAAGTGGGTGATCATGGAACTGTCTCACCAAACCAAAAAAGTGTAGTTTTCGAGTGATGACCATGAAGTGGAACATGCAGCGGATGCAGACCTCCAAGGAGGTGGCCGAAGACCTCATGAAGGTCGCTGGACCCTGGTGACTTATGACCAGGCACTGTGGTGATAGGAAGGCCTATGTTTAGCTGTCGACTTCTGTCATGAGAGAAATGCACCTTAATGGCCACAAAACTTTTTTAAGGACACAAAGATCAAAACTAGATTTACAAAACAAAAATTACATTTTTAAACAATTAACTTATTTTAGTTCGGTGTAAAATTTAAGATAGGTTTATTTTAATGCCTATTTATAAGTTTTTACTTTGTGTAACTATTAAGATAGTGAAATAAATAAATAAAACCGTAAGAGTATGTTTTTGCATTGAAGTTTACCTAACATAAGTTACCTCATATAGAAATAGAACTGATAACAAACTTAGATAATATTCTAGTCTCAACCCAATAAACTGAAACTGGAAACAGAAAAAACTCACTTTTAATGTGACAAAATTTTACTCAACTATCAACTCCTTAATCCAAACTAAAATAAAGTTCAAAAGAATACAATATCTGTCTTTAGTTGGTCAGAAAAGTCGTGAACTGATCAAAGCTATTGGAGAACATGAAAAAACACTTAAACGAGAGACGAAGTTGATAAAGAAAAAAATATAAAGTCAAAAGTTCAGGGAACTAAGGTTTCATTTTTCCTATGAATTATTATCGAGGTCATAACGGATTTTATTAATGAAAATTGAAGTTTAATAGTAGTAAAATTGTTTTTGTAATATTATAGTTCTGAACTTTTTAGCTTGCCGGAGTATGTGTTTGTGACCTCTTCACACCCGATAGGTGGGAGCTATTTCGATGAAAATTGGCATGAAGGTAATTCGATTATCCTTTAATAAGAACCGACTGATAAGAATTAAAAAAATATATAGTATTAAAGTCGATACTCGTACCAAACGATACCTCATAAACATGTAAAAAAAAAATTTAATGCCTTGGTAGATGGTAATAACAAGGCGTCACTTTACCATGCCCATTTCTTGCCTCCCTAAATTTCAGTGATCTTTGATATTGTGTCATTTCCATATAACTCCTTGAGCATTTATCACCGTTTCACTGTAACAAACGCTTTCTTTAAATAAAAAAATAAGGCTGTCTAGCTATGGGGCATGGCCTGCAGTAATTGTTAAAGCATGATCTACAAAACTAAATATCATCAAGTTTATAATCCAGTCCGTACTAAGTCAGCCCAAACGTGTCCAATAAGTCTGTCTGAAGAAACGTACTGCTGAACTTGCTAAGTTAAAACCTGCTTTACGGTTGCAATAAGTGCTCTCAAACAACTGCCCTTGTAACTGTGCCAAGCGGTGTAAAAAACGCCTTCTGGCTCTTCTATGGTTCAACGGGTATGTTGCAGTTGTTTTTTGGGGAGTGAATAAATTGATATTTACGTTGTGGCGATAAAAATCGTAATCATACAATGGATGCTTTACAAAATAGGCTTTTAGCTCAGTGGTACCTGCGAAAGGCGAATTTCGGAACATGAAAGAGTTAGAAATAACCAGGACACTTTATTAATTCTTAATATTATAATACAAAACACACCAAAATATAATATTAATAACAACTTTTAGTGATTTCGATGTTTGTTACTTCCCCATAAACTGAAGTGTGAATAAAACCGTAACCATTTCATATTAATATTACTTTTTAGATCTATTATACCAAAAAACATTTTCACTGCTCAGCTAATTATACAAACTTCGTAATACATTTACCGAGAGCGACATGTATCAAAACAAAAGATTAACTTCTGAACATCCGTCAGATAAAAAGTTGATGGCGTCCAGAAATTAATTAAATTCGAAAACACTTCGCAGTCGAGCGCAATAATCATTTAAACTGATCTGGGAGCCACAATCTCTACTAAACTCTCATTTTGAATCAACCACCTAATCCGTCTTAGATTGAACAAAATTAATGTGGATTTAAACCATAACAGACGTTCGTAAAGTATCCTCTGGGTTTTACTTTATCGAAATTTTATTATCTTTGCCTTATTCTCCGGCGACTTTAATAACTCGATAGGACTTGATGACAGAGCGAACAGACAGCCATCTTGCTCAAAATATCGTTTTGATTGCTTTCAACTTTTTAATTAAACGCCCTGTCGCGATAAAGTGAAAGAAAGTGTTTGAGTTGTTTTACGCTTCCTTGCAAAAAACTAATTAAGATAGGCGCTCGTTGGTCGGTGTAACTGTTTTAAGTCGTGAGTGCTAGACACAAATTGCGGTTATCTTGACAAAGACTCTTTAAACACAACTTTGTCATTTTCGGAACAATTAAAAAGATTTACCAACTTTTTCTTCCAGTTGACCTTTTTTACTTTTCTTAAATACGACTTGCGTACAGTAAAATTATCTTGAAATCTCGGGTGGTTACCGACCAGATCACAATTTCTGAGGCACCGTGACAGTTGCACGCCTCTCGTGGTGCTGTTTTAGCGGATTCTGGTAGAAATGTACATAGATCATGATTGACATAAAAATCAAATCAAAATGAAGTCACTTTTTTCAATTGTTATATAGGTAATTTATAGTGAACTCTTATTAAGTAATTTGGAGTACCGAATAAACTTAGCTTATACTAAGTAAAATCTTGTGTTCCAGACAAAAACCCACCATTATTTTCCACACGATTTTTGCACTAACAGTGAATATTCAACTAGTCTGTTCTTGCCCTTATCACAGTTGAGCAATGAAACCAGCACTCAACATCGGTTATAAACAAAATAACATACCTAAATACTATTTGATTAGCTAGAGTATGTTGATATAACTTTGTTGCCACCTTACTGTAAATGCACAAGTGTTTCAGCGTCGTTTGCCCAAAACTTCGGCCATCGTGGAAGTTTCCAGTCACAGTATTAAGTAAGCAAGATCCTGCAGTTTATAAATGTTTGCATATTGTAATAACCTTCTGTCTGTTTAGAATCTTCAATATGTATTATGGAAAGATTACTGATGTAAATGTATGTAGGTATGATGTAATTTGAATTTAAGTCACAGAGGAAAAAAAAATCTTTTTAGAGATACAACTTAAATGGAATAAAATGAACATCAGTTTATTATGTATTGAATTAACATGTAGCATACTGTAGAAATGAAATACGAGTAGAAATAGTAATCTGGGAAATATATCTCCTACTTAGTATGAGCAGTAGAACAGAAATTATTTCTTCTTCCAAGAACTTAGCCGCATACATTTTTTATTTGAGTCACAAGCAAACGTGACCACACTGCACACAATATGAACACCTACCTTCCAACAATGACGTCAACAAAACATTTAGAAATTCAACACGAAAATAAAAATGAGCGTCCAAAAAATTTGCTTCGAGAAAGTAAAAGAAAAAATGTGAAGAACCCGGTGGAACAATTTCAGTGGAAGTTGTGTAACAAGTTATCGGCAAGAGCGCGGCGACGGCACCTGGCTACCGACTCCAACTTGCACGGCGAAGCTTGGGGAAAACACTAGCTGCTGTTGAGGGGTTCGCTTGGAGACAAAAAACGTTCTGTACATTTTTGAGCTAAATATTCGTGCTTTTAGTCTTTGATGTAAGTTAAGACATTTGTATTCTGAATGACTTTAGATCACAAAGAGACAAAGGTTTCTTAACCTTCTTTTTTCTTTGTCCAAAGCTGTGTTCTTCTAGTTACTGCTAAAGGGTTGAATTTTATACCTTAAGTTTTATTGGTTAAGCTCGTTTCCCTCTATTAAACTATCATTAGACCTTCTTCTGAGTTATCACGAACAAATCGCAAAAGATAATAAAAATAACATTAAGTTTTTTTTTCACGTTCTTAACTTCGAAGGGTAACTAAAACATGTAAATTTTTAATGCTACTTTTAGATACCGTTTGACTGTACCTATTTATTGTTTGTATATTGCAAATCATATTCAAAATACAGAAAAAAGTCAAACAAACATTTATTTTACTAGACAGCAGTTATAGTGAAACGGCGAAGCAAAAATTCGAAGGCTGCAAAGCCAAAGTAGTTACAGGTATTAAGGGCGATTTGTTAAAACAAACTAAAAGGAGGTTTCCTCCAGGTGGAAATGTTTCTATTTAACTTTTGTGTCTTGCAAATATATTATGGAAGTTTAAAAGGTAAATTTGTACCGGCGACATCTTTGTACTCGAGAATTTCTCATAGTAGATGACTTTATTTCTTATGGGATTTAGGAAAAACTTGCAGTTCCTAGATATTCAAGTCGCTTCGAGGTTTAAGTTTTGTTCTTTTTATTAATAGGTTATGTTATTGTTTTTTTTAAGAGTTTTGAAATAAATGTTGTTT
>NC_039492.1:0-47292 GCF_003590095.1 Trichoplusia ni
TTGTCTTTATCTACTAGACTCTAAACTTAATGCAATATGCAAGTTAAAATGTCTATTTTTAATTAGAGACTCGGACAAAAATAAAATGACAAATTGTATGACATAAGAAATTGTATTTTTTACGCATCAAATGCTTAAAGCGAGCAAGTAAATTGATTAAATTTTGACAAGGTGATATTTGTATGTATCATTATGTTTTCATAATCCTGACTTTAATTATGTAGCATGCTGTGCTTACATATAGGAGATTGTTACACAAGTATTGTATCATGATAATTTTATCTAATATTTTATGGTGTAAAAAGGTTAGGTCTTGCGCTATCTTTAGGTTTAACTTCAAGTATAGGCACAGAACCAACCGATGGGAATTTTAGGACTTCTTAAGATTTATAATGACCTTACTGCTTTGAGATTCAAACTATGTATTGAAATATTTTTATAAACTAAAAAAATAATCAATACCTACTGTCTTTTTCCGCAAAGTTAACAGTGAGTTAAAACAATTAAAAAGGACCCATAAACATTGTTTTTCACATCACATAGCACCATACAAAATAATATTTACAACAATTCTGAATTTCATATTTACATTTGAATACTATTTAACCTTAAAAATTAAACTTAATATGAATACAAAATGAATAACAAACATATTTTAGAGAGCGTTAAAATCAAGTCGTCATCCCTGCCAAAGTCGCGTCACGTGCCCAGAACTATTTTATAAAGAACTCGGTTGGTCCCCATGTCCCGAACGTTTCAACCCCAAACGGTTTAAAAATATGTTATAAAATAAATTAAAATAGTGAGATAAATATATTAAAACAGTGGCAACTTTGTCAAAATATATTTTCCTTGTCCAGATAGCCTTGAATTATTAAAAGCGTAAATCTTGCTACAGATTTTAATATTTACGGTCTTGCTTTACACAAATTTCTTTAAGTTAATGGTGAATTACTTAAAATTACAATTATATTACACATTGTCATGAGTTCCTTTCTCTAGTAGCGCTATTTAACCCTTTTTTACTCGATCTCCAAAGTGGGGTTTTTTCATTTCCAATTACTTGGAATACGTCAAAATGTTTTGATGCATAAAGTCTATAGTTAAGAACTTATATCACTGCGATACTGGGCATAATGTTTTATTGTGGAAATACTAAAATTAATCATTTTCGTATTTTTTTGGATAATCTCAATTTATCAAATCGCTTCTTCTTTTTGAAATCACGATTCAAGAACAAGAGGCGGGTAGAGCATTTAAATCTATTTTCTAAGTCCTAAGGAACAACTAGAAAAAAAGATGAACAGAAGCGATTTGAGACATTTTTTACTTCTCTGTCTTTACATGATGGGAAGTCAAGAATATTGAGAACTAAAATTCTTCTTCTTTTCTTTTGCTGACTCCAAATGAAAAAGTATTATTTTTTTTTCTTATAGACAATTCACCCATCTATCCACCCATCCACCATCCAAATATCTTCCGTCCAATTTTTTTCACGGCTCTACTGTGCTTTAAAAAAGGACACAGGTCCTGAAAAAAATATTTTTAACCTTATTTAAAAAAAAAACCTAGTAACTAAGGATCTTGTTCAAACATATTGCTATAAGTATGGAGAGAATCTTTGTGTATGGTAATGCTGTATAAGTAAATCAATTCATAGTATTTAAAAGCATACAAAAAAAATGTTACAAAAGTAATTTAATGATGTTAAAGTAAGTTTATAACTGTTAATCATCTAAGGGCTTTACAATAACAACAATAAAAAATAGTTTACTACACACATTCTCTAACATAGAAAATTGATAATAACAGCAGTAGGTCTATAAAATCTAAACTCAAAAAAGTCATCATAGACAGTCTACGGTGCTACGGGTCTACGCGCTACGGGGCGGGGGGGCCTAAAGGGGGCGGAGCTAAATCCAGCCCTCAAGAGAATCGCGAATTGTAGCAACGTGGTCGAGTCGGCCAAGACCGCCTCCAGCTAGTCGCGTCTCGGCCGCAGCGGGAGTCGGTCGCGTGCAGTGCAACCTAACTGTATCGTGTGTAGTGCTAGTGTGTGTCATGTTGGGAAACGCCGGAGCCCTGTGCTAGGTCATGTCACGAAGGAAACAGAGCAACCCCAAACCGCTGAAACGTAAGTTATAGACTGGAATGGAATGTTTGCTAATTTTTTTAAATAAGTTTTTTTTTGAAATTTGATTTCGAAATAGATTCTTGTTTGAATTTTGTTTATTTTTTCTCTATTCCATTTTTGAAATAAGTAAGGTTTTAACAATACCCACATAAGAAACAATTTGTTTTAAAACTAAAATATTTGTAGCTACAAAAACTTACTAACAAAGTTTTAAAGTTACGTTAAAGTTAATTCGTCATCAAAACGAAGTTAAAACCAGTTTAACTTAACCCTTATCACGTTATCTATCATTTTAACTTAATTATTTAACATCAATTCATTGAATTTTGTTATCTTTTTGTAACACACATTGTTTCACAAACTCGTTTTTTTATGACAATGAATTAATTGGCTAACTTCCCCGAAATGTATGTAAAATTTGTATGGAATTGTTTCATTCAACTTAGTCATACATCTTTATCCGAAATTGTTTTATTTTTGGTCCATACATATATCTAGAATATAAGAACGTTAAAAGTAACCAAGAGTTAATCATTATTTGTTTATTAACTTTAAGACTACTAGAATTATTCTGAACTGAACTTAACAATACGCTATTTATCGATACAAACAATATCCAATATGAAACTCTAAAACATAAACTATATGTGTCTTAAATTTCATCTCAATCGGCCCTGCGGGTTTTGAGTAAAAGAGGAACACAAGTTTAACAGCTCTGAAACTCTCAGATTTCTAAGTTCACTGGTACTAATTTAACTTGCTTGTCATTTTTTTATATTTTGTATATTGAAGGGATATTATTTAAGCGACAAACATTTTTCAAAACAAAAGTAGAAGAAGGGTAGAATTATATATTAATTTTAATATGTACATGACTTTTTACAACGGTATATATTCTAAAAATCGGATTAGAAAAATTGCCGCAACGGCAGTAAAAATAACTTATTATTTACCATTTACACCAAGATATAATTGTAATTGTTTTTTAGTTTCTCTAATTGTGTATTTGTATTTAAGTATATGAGTAAACAAAACTAAAAATAACTTACCTGTATTATAATAATCTGTTAATAAAAGCACTGCAATTATTAATATATTAAAAACTCTGAACAAGATTATTCAACTGTAAATCCTTCCAATAGTAATGAACTTTAAAATTACTGACAGAACACATTGATAACATTGTTTTTAATGACTTGCTTTATTTTCATGATGAAGTTAAACATTTAAACATAGTCAAACAATCTGTACTAGAAAAGTGTTTATAACTTAAGCTAAGTCTTTAAAAAAAATATCCGTTCTATTTCAAACTTACCGGGACTTTACAAATGCTTTATTAAGTAACATACACACACGCTTTCACTTGGGTATTTGACTAAAATTATGTGTTTTGTCCGTCCGTATGTACTATATAGATATCCAAATATATCAGAAAGGTATTCTTTGTTATAAAGAGTAAAAAAAAATACAATTGAGACAGTATTCTGAAATACAATTTAAACGGCAAGTGATGAACCTCTACTCAACAATGAAATAATAAATACGTTTCATATATTTAAGAAATCTGTTTGTCGGAATTATTAGAATTTTTAGGCACATAATATATTTGGATCAAACGAAGGCCATTGAAATATTTATACCGTAAAAAGGTAAACCGTTTTTGACTGTAATTCATACGGATCCTTTATTAAAAAAATGCACTTAACTATGCATTCTTTAAAAAAAAACTTGTGTCGAGACCCCTCCCGATACAAGGATTAAAATCATTTTCACAATTGCAACCGAAACCCAGACTCGGAACAACCATTCGTGGATCACATAAATACTTGTCCTACTCGGGGATCGAACCCGCGAACAGTAGTTTAGCGTGATGACTTTATTCCACTCCGCTATCCGTGTAGTAAAATTTCTATATTACATTAATCATTCCAGCAGAGTTATATTAAATATTGGTTAAAATAAAATAATGTTGCATGATATGTAGAGAGATAAAAAACATCTCAAAAGAATTTGTACAACAACAAAAACAGGACAAGTATAAAAATCAAACAATTGTCAACAGGGAAAAAATAGAATTAAGAAAAATACCATACATATGTAAAAAAAAACGGAAAGAACAAGGACCAAACCACAAAATGAACTAGTTGACAATGAAATGAACGAAGGGTGTTTAAATGAAGTAAGAAGGTTTCGGTCTCTGGAGCCCTAACCACTGGCAACTTGGACCCTGTTCCAGATGCCGGCGACTATTTTTATATTTAAAATTTATTATATTTTTTCCATACATAAATTTTATTTTATTTATATTTCAAGTAATACTCTCTATAAGATACCGCTATTAAAGATAAAACTGAATGGACCCTTACACTATATAATATAAATTTCAGTGATGTAAATCTATAGTTAACACTTAAGAATATTCTATTCTAAAGGAACTAAATTAATTAAAACCGCTTAATTAAACCCTAACATCTAATACACGACAATACCTACAGACAAACGTTATAACTTTTTTGTTGGTACATTTCTATCCAGGGTCATTACTCTGTTATCGAATTATTAATATTTCTTTGATTGCTAGTTATCTCGGGCGAAGATAGTTACAACTTATAGCGACTTTATATTGGAAACGTTGTGATAAATTATATGCGAGTAATATGGGGTGGTGTGGGGTTAAATGGGGCATGGTATTCGTGGTGATGTTTGGGATTACATCTACCACTAATCTGGTTTAAGTGAGGGTTTAGTGGAGACGGCTTTTTGGTGATTTGTTTAATTGTATTGTTTTGTAAGTCGATGATGATGCCAGACTTGGACATTTAGATCTTGTTGTTTGTGAGTCTGAAATTATCAATCTGCAAGTAAGTAAGGGTCATGTTCAGTCCTCGTCTCATTTTGAGAAGAAAAGGTTTCTGGCTGTGGCGCATCTACAAAAAAAGGACAAAGTGCAAAAATGATATAACAACTAGCTGTGGCCCGCGGGCCCGCCTGCTACAACACGAGTACTACCGCTACATCCACACAAACAAACACACGCGTTTTTAGTAATTCGCCTTAATAAGATTGGATGGAATGCAATCGTTGGGCCAAAGTCACCACACTATGGGAGCCAACGGATGGACGGCGTCGTCGTGGGCGACCTAGGAAGCGGTGGCGAGACGACCTTAACGCTTACCACGCAGGCTGGTTCCATGCGGCCCAGAATAGAGAGTCGTGGAAGGATTTGGGGGAGGCCTTTGCCCAGCAGTGGGACACAGTGGGCTAGAGAAAAAAAAAAGATTGGATGAAAATAAAGTTTTTGGTTGATCAACAACAAGAATACAACCGAACAACATTTGAACAAAATAGAACTGACCTTAAGTAATAGAAGTATCTACTTACTAGTTATTTCCTACCTTATCACAGATTACAAGCCTCATATCTACAAAAACATGTAAAAACCACTTAAAAACATAAAAAAAACATGTCCATTTTGTTCTTGTGTGGTTATTTATACAACCATTATAAACGTCCTATCTTGTAAAATTTGAATATTTTTAGTATTATTGTATTATATTTTAATTAAGTGATGGGACATGCAATAAAATGTGTGTTAACATATGATAAAACAAACAAGTTTCGATAACTATCGACGGAGATTCAATCTACCTACATTTAAATACTTATAAAACTACTGAAGTATAATCTAAAGAAGAAATGGGCCTGTGTCAGGTGTAAAAGATATTAAAATCATTTTTTAATTTGAGTGAGCGGATAACCGAGTGGTTAGGCTCACCATGCCAAAGTAAGCGCGACGTGTCGCTTTTTCGACCCGCGTAGGAAAAGTCAAGAAAGACAAGAAAAAAGTAATCTATATCTATACTAATATATAAAGCTGAAGAGTTTGTTTGTTTGTTTGTTTGAACGCGCAAATCTCAGGAAATACGAAAAATTATTTTTGTTTACTGGTCCAAATCGAAAAATTATTTTTGTGTTAAATAGACCATTCATCGAGGAAGGCTTTAGGCTATAAACCATCACGCTGCGACTGATAGGATCGAGGATACAATGGCAGGTATAAATCATAACTTATATTATTATCTTCTACCCACGGGGACGAAGTCGCGGGCAACAGCTAGTCTAATATATAAAATTTTCGTGTCACGGTGTACCTACGTAACTGAACTATTCCAAAACGTTATTTATAATGTCCGTTTTAAAACAGCAAAGGCATACAGTTCGAGGTTATTGACTGAAAATCTTATTTATCTCATATTACAAAAACTATTTATTTAATCATTACTTGAATAAGAAAGGAGCATTGACAGTTGTTAAAACTTTCTCGAAAGTAACAAGACTCTTTTATCTAGCTTAGTAATTAATTAAAAAACAAAAGTGTATCTATAAAGTACATAATGACAAGAAGGTACTTGCTACGTAGATACAGATAAATCCGTATGAAAGTATAAACAAAATAATGTGACGTGAGAAAATGAATATGAGAATAGGTTCTCTCCATTTGCTTTTTAATCTGTGATAAAATCAAAACGGTGCAGATGAGTTGTGGAGTTAAAACGGTGCGTGAAAATGACTTGAAGCCAAGACTGCCAGTAAACTTCAACATAGCATAGAAAATTAGTATAAAAACGAATCAAATCAAACAAGATTTTAGAAATAAGCAATTCTCTCTTTTTCTAGGCAATTAATCTTTGTATCGAGGGGGTTTCACAAACAATCACGTCTCATGCACAAAGACACCCAGACTCAGGAAAAGCATTCGTGGATTACAGTGAGTTTGACGTGGTGACCTTTACGGTGCAGTGAAATCTGAATCAATTATCAATTTGATGATAATGTTACAAGCAATAGGTGCTAATAATAAGAACAGCGGTGGCGGTGAAAAATACAATGCGAAAAAAACACACTTAACCAAATTGCTTTGTCTGTATCACAGATATCAAGGGATTTGTTTTCAGTTTACGGAACCCCAA
This sequence comes from Trichoplusia ni, assembly GCF_003590095.1. Taxonomy (NCBI): domain Eukaryota; kingdom Metazoa; phylum Arthropoda; class Insecta; order Lepidoptera; family Noctuidae; genus Trichoplusia; species Trichoplusia ni. The sequence goes on from NC_039492.1 coordinate 7,105, forward strand.
TCCAAAAATGACGTAACAATACGATTTATAAGACGAGTGCAAGTAGAAAGTAAATGATTAATGTTTAACTGATACAGTATCTCGGTTGACCTGTTATCTCTTTGCGAATGTCAACACAGATTCGATAGTTATTTTTCATACTTTTACTGAGTTATTGTAATCTTTATCGCATCGCTGACAGTTATATTGTACTTTCAAGGTGACCTGTAACGGTTGTAACTGTCACTCGAGTTTAAATATAGAATCGCTTGTTCGAATACCAATTTGCACGTTCCTTTTTTGTATTATTTTTATGTTGTAATACACGGTTTGGTGTTCCAATTTTGAATTGTTTATTTGACGTTCCTTTTTTTAAATGTGTTGAAACTTGGCTCACTGAATATGAAAACTTATTTTTGTTGGTCTGATTGCATTTATTTACTGCAATGCAAAAATGTAAAATCACTATGTCTGTTTCTTACGGTTAGTAACTTAGATAGTCCATCCAAGCTACTAACGGCAGTGATAGCTTAGTGGTATGACCGTTGAACGGTCAACTCAAAAATCGTAGGTTCAAATCTTGGCAATTTCAAATTCAATGCCTAATCCAAAGTAATTATCACTTGCTAAAAACGGAGTTAAAGGGTATGTTAAAAACACGTCAGAGACGTTTTAAAAGGTGGTTTAAAAATTCTGACATCGTTTTGTACATCGATTTTTTTTAAATTTAAACTTTTATGTATAATTGGCTGGTATTTCAAGAGACATCCAAGCAAGTGAAGCCTCGTGCAACAACTAGTGCTTACATAATTATATTACAGTTTTAAAAACTATCAATCGATCATTACTCCTTATCTTAAGACCATACGGTCTGCTAACAGACAATACTCAAGTTTGACAGATAAAATATAATTAGAATGTGTTATCTGTGGCGAGTCAATGTTTCTTAGCGATATTAATCAGACTTTGATCATAGGTGCTTGGGGTTCGATTCTGGATAATCTATTTATAGTTTTGTTGTTTGTATGTTTGGTGCGTTGATTACTCAAGATTTAAATTACTTAATAATTTATATTATCTCTCACAGGATGTATTTGCTCTTAGAATTATGATTTACAGTGTTTATCTAGTCGTCATCTAAATACCTTGACCGATTAAAAATAAATATGTGGAACACACATAACTCACTTTTAATATAAAACAAAAAAAAAAGAAATCGTTCAATGCGTTCGGGAGCTATGATGCCACAGAGAGACAGACATAACAAATAAGGTGTTATTTCATATGTCTGTCTCTTGAGTTTTTGACCTGCAATGTGAATAGAGAGGTGCCTCTATATCATATTGCAGGTTAAAAAGTCAACTAAAATCTAAAACACAAATCAAACTCTTATAAAACCAATCTATTCGCGTTTCATTTAAAAAAAACAACTTATAAATAAATCTAAAAAATAACCTACAACAGTTAAATTTAGCAGAGAACCAGAGAATCGAACTACACGACACTAGTGTATCAAGAATTCAGTTTATCTAAACCATTACATGAAGTGGTACACTTGACGAAATCGTATTGAATAAAATCTGTATTACACATACCAATTACGTGTCGTTATCTGCCCTCTGCCCAGTGTGGTATGCAGGATTGAAACATGAAGACGTAGTGCACTTTAGCGAACTGTTTTATCTGTGGCGGCGACTCAATATGATTCACAATTATTTTTCTAAGTACTTTTTGGATCGGAGGTTAAATTAAAAGTCCTGTTTTCTAATAATTGTAAATCCGTACTAATTTTATAAGTGTAAAAGTATCTCTGTCTGTTTGTCTCGCTTTCACTCCAAAACTACTCAATTGATTGTGATAAAATGTGGTTTAAAGATAGTCTTAAGCCTGAGAAAAGACGTAGGCTATTTTAACTGGAAAAAAAGGTTGCACGCGGGTAACGCGGAACGAGTCACAAGCAAATGCTAGTAGTGTATAAAAGTAAAAAAAAACCGACCAGTTATTTCACATTATTCTTAGACAATTTGTTTCACCTTATATAATTATAGGCATGTTGTAAAACTGAGACCAGTTTCAATTTAATATAAATAAAAAAAATCTCCTTTACTGTTATACAAATTGATGATGTTCAATTTTATAAATAAATCTTAGAATATTGTCATAATAACTTATCTTTAATTAAGTAGATGTCCCAATAAATTAAATATTTAAGTGCTCATCACAACCTTCCTTCATAGTTTTTAGATTTTTGCAAATGATAGACGAAAGGCTCCGTTTTATCACCATTCTTATTTATTGTTCCACGTTATATTATATTTTTTACTACATTTATATTCATAAAATTCTACATAACGTTTGTATAATTCTACTGTGTGTGTATGTCACCATAGTTCTCATAAACTGCTGAACCGATTTAAATGTTTTTTTAGTGCGTGTTTGAGTGGCGCCCTGCATAGTTTAGATTCACAAATCTGTAAGGGAATACAAAATTCGCTGGGACAGCTAGTTACTAGTACTTAAATTTTGGATTGCCCACTTACATCAAATCAATGTATATTTATTTATGAATTTGCAAGTGATAATTTAATTATCAAATTTAATCTTCTGCATGGATTATTATATACTTTTCTGTAACTACAAGTGTAGTAGGATTATAATCCCATCTCCGCATCACAACTAAATATAAATATTTTTTTTTAAAAGAATATACTTACAATTAACTTCAAAAAAGAATATAGTACCTATCCATTAGAAACATTTAAATGCTGAAATCCAACAACTAAAGCGAAAAGCTATTCTAAAATACAATTTTCATGTAAAACAATATCCTTACAACATTATCCTACATCTCAACACGAGAACATATAAAAAAAAAACACAATAAACCAGGAACAAGGCGGTGAGCGTAATTCTGTCACAGTTGCTGCGCCTGCGCCGCCGTCATTTGCGTACAAGCCCGTTTAGTTGACGCACAATACCCTTTGATGTTGCCGCACGGTATAATCCCGATGTCAGGTGGATGGCTAATACCCTCGTAAGTTCAACAAACAATCGTACATAGTAACACATGTATAGTTATTATTTCCGCGCTACTGTGGGACAAATCGCCGTAGCTCTTGTAAATACGAGTTACGAGTCTTGTAATATATATTCCTTTCTCTTTTGTTTTGTTGCACTTCAAAAGGTACTTGGTTAATCTTGAAATATATTCTGACAGATGACGTTCAGAATTATGATGACTAGTATGCTTAACGAAAGACTGATGTAAAATTGTTTGATTGCTGTAGAGGAGAATAAATTGGAATCTAAAGAATTCTAAACTTAAAAATAATACTTCTGCTCAGTATATTCATTTTAGTCTTTTATTAGCCTTGGATTGATCGGAATTAATACCGGAGTAAGCGTAGTCTTATGAGTGTATACAAAGGGGTTTTGCTGGGATTTTAAAATAATTCTTTTCACACTTGGCATGCCCTGGTCTAAAAACATTCATAACCATGAGTCCACTTTCTATCCTTTGAGAAGCTTGCTTGCTTCTTCGTTTAAAATTTGCTATAAGCATTTTGAGTATAATTTTACTGAAATATAGCGAGCATTGGTGAACATTTCCCTATTGGTGAAATAGATACTTATAAATTATTTGTCCATTACGATTCTTAAGAACAATAAAGACAAGTTGCGGCTACAATGGAATATTTTATGAAGTTAAAAAAGGAACAATCATAATTCCGCGAAGCAGAAAAACATATCCTAACAACATTATACATGCGTCATTTTCTAGCGACGAAAACGGGGTCAAAATAGTGCCCGTTCGATTCTCAGTTTGTGAAGTCCCACTCATTGATATGACACACCATGACAATGCGGTAAGTACGCAAATAATAAACAAAAGTTTTCCCTAAGACTCTGTTTTTGAGAGTAAGAAAAATATGAATATTTGTTTCGAGGCGTAAATCTCTTGAGGAAAAAGCGAGTTTTCCTTTATGTTATAGTAGCATGTAATTGCCGTCGTGTAAAAAGCGTTGTTGATTGACATAACTATTTGACACATCTGTGCTATTTTCCCTGTTTGGAAGTTAAGCTTTGGTAGAAATTATTTGACAAGTATACACCTCAGGTACTTTTGAGATTGTACTTTTGATCGAGGAATTGCTGGGAACCGCTAGTCCTGTAATGTCTTTTAAGTACTATGCTGTAACGTATATCGTTTCGATGATGATTCCCAATTAAAATCGTCATTCAAAAGTGACTGCACTTTCGGAACTTTAAAGAATTTGTAAGAATATTATCAATATAAATCTGTACACGTCAGGAGGTGGTCTAATTGAACTAAACCTTTTTTATTTTGATACAGAGAACACCCAATTATCAGCAATAGAACGTTTAACTACTGAATTTAGTTATTAACTATTGCACTGTAAATAAAACATTTACAATCTAGTTTACTACAACAAACTTATCCAATTATAATCAAGGATAGAACTAATTGTCGCATATTCAGAAAAAAAACGCTGGTTTATTATGTATCGCCCGTGACTTTGTCCGCGTGGTAAGTACACAAGTAAGGAATTCTTAAAACCCGATTCGTTTTAGAACCCACGTAAAGTCGCGGACAAACGTACGTACGTACAAACCGGTCAAACTCGGAACCTCCTTTTTTGAAGTCGCTTAAAAAGGAAAATTAATTGCCATACTAATTAAATTAAAATCCATTATTATCATACACCAATAGTACAGATACACACGGTTAACACATCAGATATCACTGATAGTGTTATCAGCGTGTTACGCCTGCTATCGAATGTTCTAAAAATTATTGCACTTATCGATGCGTTATCGCTGTTTCTTAATTGTTACTACACTGTAGTTCATGGACGATAGTATTATATTCAAAATTATTATGGTTTTCGTACTAAAAATGTCGATTTCCGTTTAAAACACAACATTTCCTGGACTTGAGAACATCCTTTAGAGTTTGTATCGACCGCGACAGCTTAAAAAAAACATTTGACATGTCATATCATTTATTCTATTTGCAGAATAAACAATTTTATTTCTAAAACACGGATGCGTTAATATTTATTTAAAAACGTAACCACATTAAAAAAGTGGTTATGTGCCTTGGAATCGAACTCGAGACCTTTGACTTGGCAATCTTGCGATCTTACCACCAGGCTATCACAGCTTCAATTCAATGAACGCGCCATTACAGTACATATTAAAGAAAATAAATATTTATGTTATGTAGTACATATAGAATAACACCTTCCAATCACTTTTAGACAAGCCTATAATTAACTAACATAGCTCGTGGTTTCACTTGCGTTCTTATAGTAATTAAGCAATTCTATAAAAATCTAGAAAAATGTGTATAATTTTAGCTCAATAAATAAATAAAAGCATAGAAATAAATGTAGCTTTTAATCAATTTAAAATGTCCTTGCTGATTTAAAATGTAATATTGAGATAGATATAAAAATAATAATATATTCTTTGACGTCAAAACGAAACCTTGTAAACACTTACTGATATTAATATTTCATTATTTTAAGTACAGCTGGTTGATTGGCCCGCTTGACATATGCAAAGGTGCAAGTTCAAATCTGGCGCCATTAAGATCATCTATTTTATCGCGGAAAAAATCGCTCGCATTAGTCTTAGAGTCTTTGTATTATGGCAATACTTATTAATTTTATATATTATATAATTATGATAAAAAATCATAATTTGTTTCGAATGCGGGAAGAATAAAGTTTAAAAATTAACGCTTACTCTTCCTTAACACAGTCGGATAAAGTAGCGAAGGTATGTGCTAATCTAAAGTGCCAACTTCTTAATACCAAATCTCTTCAAAATCGGTCTAGCCGTTTCACAAAGAGGTAACAAGCAAGCACGCGTATAAACACTCATTATTTATTTAAAAAATAGAATTCAATTACAACATTCATAAAAATATTGAAATTTATTATATGAAGGTTGCAATACTTGCAACAGAATGCTAAAGGTATCCTGTTCTAGAAAGTAGGTAACTTTTAAAATAACAATAAAAAAAGTGATTCAATGACAAATAATCTAATTAAGAAATAAAAAATACATGACTCATTACATAATTATAATAATATACAACATATGACAGTATTATTATAATATTATTTAGTATGTTTATTGTGTTAAATTATAATAAATAAATAATTTAACTAATGGTAAGTCCATTAGTTAAATTATTTATTCGTGTATTCGGTATGTTGAGATATAAAAATCATATTCGAATATATTAATATTTTAGTAATATGATACACGGCCATAAATAATTTTATAATTAAAGCATTATATGTTTTATGTAACAAATTATTGAATAAATAAATCTTTTTATGCGTTTTATTAGTTTTAACGATCTGTTAATGTATTTTTTTTATAAATTATTCAATAAAAATATGAGTTATTGAAGTGAGGTGTTAATTGTTTTAGGATTTGATAAATTATGTTGGAATTTAAATATAAAAAATACTTAATGTTTTTTATACGTTGTCTAAAAACTTAATAGAAGAAAATGCGCCTTGGTTTCTTTTTGTACTTATAAAAGTTATAAAATTAAAAAAAAAACATATTATCAAGGACAATAATTTTCTTTGAACTAACACAAAAACCTTTAAAAGAATTTACTTCAGCTTCAATAAAACACTATTAGTTTACAAACCGTATCTCAACCCATAACCCACAATCGTCGGGTCTCTTTGACCATATGTCAGCGGTTAGGGGGTCAACCCTCGCGTGATTTTTCTTCCCACCCTCGGTTCCCATGCGAACGCGTGCCACGTTTTGACTTTAAGGGTGTTAGAATAAAGAGATGGGTCCAAATGACCGAAGAGGGGTTAGATTTCAATTAGGGTTGGTTTAAAGATGTGCTCACTTTTAAACGCTTATGGTACAAGTTGAGTTGAATGTTGGTGTATTTGAGTTGTTCTGTGTTTAAATAGGCTATGGTTAAATGTTATTTTTTAAGGTTTCGTACAAAAATGGTAAAACGAATACTTTTTTTTTAGAATGTTTTAGTGCCAAGAAAATATTTACTTAAATATTAATGAAAGAATTTACTTGCGTGGAATTTATCTACGCGGAATGTTATATTCTATTTAAAACATAAAAGTATCAATAATAAATACTTCACTACATAATAATGAAACATTAGAACAGCGTAACTCAATAAATACTGATATATAAGGAAAAGGCTTAGTTCTCAGCAAGCACAGTTATTTTTCATAATTATTAATAGTCTGTCACACAGTATCATAAGGTGACCGTTAACACGTATTTCCCTGAAGGCAATAGTTAAAACAGATGATTAATTACTTCATTATTACGTAACTATTAGATTAGCGGAATATTGAAAACTTATTTGTTAGGCTTTAGACAGATGGACTGCATTTCAACTGCAATCCAACTGCAAATTTTTCAGTTCGAATGCAGTTGACACGACTGCAAACCAACCGTTATAGCAACCGTCACACGACTGCCCGCCGACTGCAATTGGATCCTACGGTTGGTTTGCAGTTCTGTTGCAGTCCGCCTGTCTAGAGCTTTAGATGAGTGTAAGTCTTAGGTGTTGTAAGGAATACGATATGCCCTGTACTACCAATATTTTTGCTACTATTTTCGCATTAGCTCTTTTGTTATAAAATCAATAAGATTTCAAAATTAATAATAATTTATATTCAAGGAAATAGATCGTGAAATCATTTTTCAAGTCAATCTTTCCTATTTACAATATGTATTATCATCTTCAGATCATATACACCAGCCACCCTGCGAAGAAACCTTCACTAGTTGTCGCTAAACTGTATCCTGGTCGAATTGCATTCTCATTGATAATGTAATTTGGTTGATAATCGATGGATACCAAGAAATTATAATTATATCACTTGAAATAATCACTTAGATGACTCTGATAGTGAAATACATTTTCATAGTTCATTCTGTGATCATTTCCTAAAATCAAGAAGTATTGCTGTTTCTTTCTTTCATTAGATCGCATGTGCGGAAAAGAGATGGCACTCTATGGCGTGTAATGCGCCGTCTCTCTTCCACAATTAAATAACAATGGCGTTGTATCCCTGGCTAGAATACAAAATCTAAAATCTTTGCCATAGGTCATTTGAAATATGTCTATCATTATATTCTACAACATGCAGAGTGAGAAAAGGACAGCAGCTGTTGGTCTAGTGGTTAGTAGCCCTGACTGTTATAACGGAGGTCGTAGGTTCGATTCCCACCCACGACAAATGTTTGTGAGATGAGCACGATAATTTAGGCTGCGTGAAATTTATCTATTTTATGTATGTACTTAGAATATTTAAGTGTGCTTATCAGTTAGCTAATACTCACACACAAGCTTTGCCTAGTTTGAGACTAGATGGCGTTGTGTGAAAGTTGTGAAAAAAAATGACACTAGTTTTCACGCTATTTCACATACGTCGTTGGGATGGTAATTTTAATCCGATTTAATCTGTTAGCTTTAAGTTTTAATGGATCTTTTTCTAATCTGTATTTTTACAGATTAGGAAAGATACCTACAGATAGCAAAACAAGAATAGTAAATGTTTTTCAAAGGGTAAAACGAAATACCTCGATGAACTTAAAAAATAAACTTCCGAATAGAAATAAAGAAAGTACTTTAAAGGTTTGATTCTCACGTAGGACAAGCATTTATGTAGTAAAGGAATGCTTGTCCTGAGACTAGGTGTCTTTGTGCATGTGACTTGAATGTTTGTGAAACCTGTCTCGACACGAGGATTAAATTCTTTAATGCGGAAGAAAAAGTAAAAACAATATTTTCTGATAGTCTTCTGTTCCAACATAAAAATCTAACACAGTGAAAATCCGTTTATAATCATGTAAAAATAAATTCCACAAATTAATCTAGATAAAAATTAAGCAAGCGTCTGATATTTTTTTATCGATGAAGGATTAAAATCGCTAGGCCATTCGATATCGATAGCGATCTATCGATAACATGTCGATATAAACGCACACTAATGAAGCCTAGATAGGCTACCGGCTATGTACACCTGACGAACAAATTGGATTATGAATATATTCAAAAACATGTCGTAAAAATGTTTTGAGATAAGGAGAGTATTTTATTGTTTAATAATTTACAACATTATACGCTTTGATTGCGTAGGTACTGATCCGAAACCTGATATTTCTTTAAGGATTATTTAAATACGCGTTAATTGGTTCTCGTTCTATAGAACAAAATATATTGCCTAAAACAATTGTTTCTTATATATTATATTAACAATCAAATCCAATAGCTTATGTTTTTAGCAAACTTAAGAACTATTTTAATACGGCGCGTTTGTTTCACGCACGTATCAAATAGATGTTAGCAAGCTCAGAGAGATTTATAAAAGCTTCTTCTTCTGTCAAGGGTTTCTGTGGCCCTGGTACACAAAGAGCAAATAAACCTGGGTCTTAACCAGTAGAAGTCTGCCTCTCAACTGCTCAACTCATAGCGAGACAAATCATATGATGATTGGTAAACCTGAAAAAAAGAGGCATGGCATTTATAGGCACGTTAAGTGGTATTCAAAGGCTGTTCATAAGTGCTGCAACATTAATAATTTTAGATAAAAATATTTAGTGTCTGCTAATCGCATCATAAAACAAGATTACCGCTGATTTTAAACAGGAAGTTATTTGTGACGCATGTATGACTAGTATTTTATTCAAATTTTTATTTTGATCACATTTTGACGTAAAAATATCTCTGTTTTTTTTCTATCTACTTAGCCGTTTTGAATACATCTTTCATCGCTCGCCGTTTCAAAGCTTGTGTGTCATAAAGTTAAATTACGGAGAAAATGAAAAAAGGTTATTTCCGATATAATTTTGGTTCTAATTTTCCAACTTTAGAACATTCGGAAGGAAAATTTCTTGCTTTACAGTTCCGACATATCCGCGACAGTTCCTCATATTATAATTATTAAATTTGTTTTTTTAGCCCACTGTATCCTACTGCCAGGCAAAAGCCTCCCCCAAATATTACCATTTTCTTTCAAATTATTTTTTCAATAAAAATAACAGAGCTTTCACATATCTTTTTTAATTAAGGACGTAAATTTCTGAAAGTCGTTCTTTCGCGATGGACTCCTAAACTGATTCACCCATTTTAATCAAATTTTCCATCGAGTGCAGTTTGATCCAACTTGAAAGATAAACTAAAAATAAACTTCTTCTTTCTGTATTGCCTTGTGCATCGTCAGGGGCGTTGCTAATAAAAAAAGAACATGTTAATATATTTTCATACCTAACTATCAAGTAAAGTCAGTATGTCGTGTAAGTGTACTCTTAGTAAACACACAACATCCATGTAATTTGATCTATATCTGGCCGAGTAATCGCATGAGCCCGGTTTTATCGATAACTGCTTGATCGATCATTTTCAGATACACATTAAGATAACGATTTTTATCGATATAGAAAGATTTATAATTTTTGAGTTCATTACATCGAATAGGATAGCTTGTTCTATTATATTTTTTTAATGGATAAATTGTTGGATGGGAATAAAGAATGTTGATTTTTTTGGGGTGCATGCAAGGTAGCCGTGAATCAAATAGTTTTTGTGGTCAGAAGCAGCTCTGAGATATTATCGAGAAAGTTAACAGAATTTCTTTGTCTAAAATACGAATAGTACCTGTTTCTTTATGTAATAATAATAAGTTCAGTCGAATAATTAAGATATAATTATTTCATAAAATCCGGAAATCCTTGATTTTTTTTAAAGGTTCTGCCAAGATCCTTAGTGTGGGAGTGAATAGCACTATATAACGTAGAGTTACATCTCGCTTCTAAATTTCACAGTCTCACTTCATGTGTTGCTGGTTGTGGCTGAATACATCTCCATCCCACGTCTTTTAAACATGTGTTTAAGATACGTGTGTAATGCACATAAATCGCATTCGAATGATAAAATCAAACTGTTTATCAATCCAGGGGCTCATAAATTAGACTTATCTATTTTAGCGATCGAACAAGATCAGGTAAGATAGTTTAATTGAGATTGCATGATGTTGCGAAGAGGATAAAAACAAAAAATATATATTTTTGTTTGTTGTTTATTGCCTTCTTTATTTCGAAAGAGGTTTTATTTGACTGCGTTTTGCATTTTAATTCTGTTCACACCTAGCGTTACCATAATAAGCTGGGAAAAGGCCTCCCCCAAATCCTTCCACGACTCTCTATTCTGGGCTGCATGGAACCAGCCTGCCCGGTAAGCGTTAAGGTCGTCTCGCCACCGCTTCCTAGGTCGCCCACGACGACGCCCGCGCCGTCCATCCGTTGGCACCCATAGTGTGGTGGCCCAACGATCGCTTTTTTTTTAAATACTTACCATACAATAATAATGCTTAGCTAAATATAATGTCTATTTGCCTCTATATTCCTCTTGAAAACAACGAAGACAGACTGATATCTTGCTGTGCCGTGTTGTTCTTTCTGGAAAGCAGTTAACACTTTGACTTCATTTTCCAAAATATTTACACAATACCAACCAACATGAATTTAAGAATTAGCACAACAAAATCACAGTGTAAACCGATCAACATGTAATACAAACTTTCATACTGTCGGTGACATGGTGATAACAGCGTGATGATAAAGAACGTTTATCGAGACATCGCTACCGATGTTATGATATGAAACTACAATATTTTCTTGATAAATACCGAGTATATGGAACAGCAACACATGTATTTTTATCGTATTGAATTAATAGAAATGTGAAGATTGCATGCTATCTGATAGCGATCTGTTGATTATGTGACTATATTTGTTGCGTTTTGCCGTTGTAGAGGATAATGATTTATTAATATAATATCAAAAAAGACTACTGCTGCTTAATGAGTATCTTTGTGCTTATGACTTAGATGTTTGTGAAACCACACAAATTAAACTCTTTAATGCGGGAGTCGTTTTTTTTACGACATAATATAAAAAAAAAACTGATTTTGTGGTGAATACACTGGACCATGATCCAGATAAGTTACTTTTCTTCGAGCATTAGCGCTCGCGCTGACCAAATCGCTCAAATGTACAAAACTGACAAGTCAAAGTCACATCACTTGTCGAAAAGGAATGTCAATTCCACACATTGTCAATGCTATTTTCATATTCGGTCGTAGGTACACTAATGCAATGTTACATTGTCTTAGCTGTTTTTAAACTACTGTAATGAAAGGAATAAATCATCCACAAGCCGACAGCACTAGACCCAGTTGAAGCACTACTAAATACGAATTTAGGTAATTTATTATAATCTACTTTTCATTGCACCTGCAACTTCATAACCAAATGCAAAAAACACATTTAACTTAAAGAATAATTCCCACACAAGTCTTTACGAACAGAAATAAGCTAACAAAATTCGCAAGGCAGCCATTTTAACACGTCTGGTATTAGCTAACGGGTTGAGGTTATCTCACGACGTTCCCATACCCGTTAATTTAAAAGTCAAAGTGAAATAAGATGATCAGGATTAGATTTCAACATGGGCTAATATTCGTGCTTTATCACTGAATAATGGTGGCCGGGATGGGGCCGAGATAAATACGTACTCACGTCGAGACTGTGATTGGCTATCGGCGATAGCAATGTGCATCTCAGCTCGTTGATAATTAGTTGGGTAAATAGATATTGGAGGAGTTTGAAATGTTTTTCAATGAGGTTTTATTCGAATGTGATTTTAAAAGCTGGTTTTAAAGAGCAGGGCAAGGAAATAACCTCAAACGCTATGGAATTGTCATGTTTCGTTACGTTTCTCGTGGATTCCCCAGGGTATCGTTCTGGGTCCATTATCAGAACAGCTTACAAGGACGGTTACATTGTGTGTATCAACAGTCTTTATAAGTATACAAAGTGTCATCACAACCGGATAGTAATACAGAATGATTATGTAAATCTTAATTAACTTATCAGGTTACATTATCTCACAGAAACTACAGAATCCGTCATCTCATACTTCCAAAAAGAATCAAATTTCATCAGATTATTACCGAAAATTTGCGGTTCGTTTCCAATATCTTATCATTGTTGTAATAAATGGCAAAATATTATCACTATTGAGAAATGATCAGTGTCATCATTGTGAACAAGATAACTATGAATTGATGCTAAATTTAATTAGAAAACTGATAAACAATTTATCGAAATCTGACCATGTTTTATAGTTATTGATATTAATCAGCACTTTGTCATTGAGTGAAAACATGAGTAATAATATAAAAATAATTATTACGAACCTATGAGGTCATGTTTTAACGAAGAGTAAAAATAATAAAAAACAAAGGACTTTGACAATTTTGATCAAGCATTCAAATGTGAAACAATTTTGTTTTACATGTTACTTCTTTTTAATATCCGTAGGAGCCTATACAATAGTAAAACAAAGAATATCAACAGATGTAAATCATTGTACAGTCAACCAAACCCTTCCGCGTGCGGGGTAAAATTCAGCCATTCCGTCACAGGAGCGTCAACAAGACTCTTTGGTAGATCCTCATAAGGGAGTGCATAAACACCCCAATGCACACAGCCATCTCACACAGTTAAAAACTATGATGAAAGAATATTTGTATCAGACTTCTCATTCAAATCATTTGCATTTGAACTCTGTTTACAGTACCAGGGGCCCAGTGGGAGCCCCAACACTATCAATAAAATCGAGAAATCAAGAAAAGGTCGTCCAATAATTAACTTTCCTTCGATAATCATAGCGATATATGGCATGCGTTCATCACGCGCCACCTGTCTCCCTCTCTCCAACTGAATTTATTCTTCATCTCCCTCTAGCTTATCTGTTAGCTACGAAATTAAAAAAATAAAATAATGAGTGGTATCGTTATCGCTGTGGTACTATCGGCCAGCATCCGCAACCTATCGCTATTGATAACGTACCATCTGTGTCAATGGTCGTTGATTTGTGTTCTATTTGTGATTACAGTCGTGTGTCGATGTACGCGTGTCAATAATCTCATTTGTTTAGGTAATTTGGGTTTGTGCTTTTATAATGATTGATGAAATTTTTATTGGCGGTTTTTTAATCAGAAAAAGTTGAGATAATCCATACAATAATTAATATTTTGGCTCTACGTTTTTAGATAACTTAGCTAAATTTGACTCGTTTTTCGTGCTCTCTCTCACAAAAATGTTTTGGACAAAAAGCCGATTAAAATTATAAGAAGATACTTTATCCATTTGTTAAATAACTTTGGTCACAGAAAAAGGAAAAAAAGGGAAAAATTGATAAAAGGGACAAATTGATTTCCAATGACGTTGATTCCACCCATATCTCCTACGAATCCCGAAACCCATCCTACCAGATCCATAACTCATCTTCTTCGTACCATTCTTTCTCAGATTTAGATACAAAAATACTTCTAGAATAAAAAAGTCTGAACACAATCGACCCTTAACTGGCGTTTCTTAATCTTGCTCTGATAACTTTTGACCCGCGATAAACCTTTCCTATGATAATCAGATACGGGCTCACGTAACCAACTTATGACACACGAGATACATGATTATAGTCACGTGGGCTGTTAGAGATGAACAGACGGACAGACATGCAGGATCAGTGGAGTCCTACGTATACCTCGTAAAGCAAGACTGTTCCAATAGGGTGTTTAGTGTTCTGCCTGGGATCGCGGTAGCTTGCATTGCGTTCCGTGATCTCAGGTACAAAGGAAGGGTGAAGTACTCCGGTGGTTTTAGCCGGTAGAAGCCCGGCACACCTCTCCAGGCGGAGATCTCCGCCCTGGGGGAGGCCCCCTAGGGCGGAGATAGTCCATGAGGATTTCCCCGGAAAAAAAGGGTGTTTAGTGTGTCAGGTAAAAAATACGAAGATAAAACGTATAAAAGATGGTGAGTGCATGGAATTGGGGGTTGGTAACGTCGGTTGTCGGTAAACAGGGTACTGATCGGTGACGTCACACGAGGTTTCGACATGTTTAACATACTGTATCTGTTATTCCTTTTGTTGAGGGGATTAAATAAGTTCCTTTAGCATCTATATTTTGGAAATATATATTTTGCTTTAAGTAAGGTTTTCTGCACAATGTTTGGCCAAGACGGTGCAGTACTGTTTAGAGATGCGCGTCACATTCACGTCTGCGTATCTATTTACCTACTTTGGGATGTGATGGATTACCAGCCTCCTTAATCACAATATCAAAGTAGTGTCTTAGGCATTTGAAAAGCTTGTGATGTGACTCTTTTGGATAGTTTTAGTAAACAATCACGATAATTGACAACTGATAAACATATTTTTTTCCTTAATTAGCTCTTTAGTAAGTGCAAACGCACTGAAATATTACAAATCATGTTAAATAGATTTGTTGTCGATATTAGTCACAACAGACGCCCAGCATGATAGACGTATCTATTCAATATGTATATATGATGAGTACATAGATATCGGTAATTTATGATATTAAAAAAGTTAATTACCGTATTCTACCAGTTTCCTCAACTCGAAAATTGAAAGGGAGTTTCGTCTTTCGTTTTTGGCTACTATAGAAATGGAGAATTTACGCATTCTGCTGTGTGCTAGCGCATGACTTTTATCCACATGTTCAAAATCAGGATAAGAGTAGTCGCGTTAGCCGAAACGACAAGAATGTCGTTATCAACATCATCAGTACAGACAAATAAATAGTAATTTAGAGCAAGCTCTGTATAATATGGCTGTTATTATTATTGCTAGCTGGAATGTCCCACTGCTGAGCAATGGGTATCTTTGTGCACGTGATTTAAATGTTTGTGAAGCCCCCGCGACACAAGGATTAAATTTCTGAGCGCAGGAGACCTTTTGTTTTAAAGAATAAAAAGTTGCCTCCCACTCTTCTTTCACTTGTCTCTCGCATCAACCGCGAGTTACCAGTTCGGTAAGAACAAACAATTAACTGTAAAACTGTAGGTATGCTTCTAATTTGGTTGGTATATATATGGTTGGTGAATCTATAAATATACTCCATGCCATGTTACTTCTTCCAAACCTTAACAAAATGGCGTGATTTAATAATAAAAAAATGTATTTTATGTTACCGTTATTACATCATGTTTACAAATGTGTTGAGTTACGGATATGATAATATTCTGCCTGTACTCTCGAGTTTGCACGGGCGGTGATAAGTGACGTGTACCGGGTTCGGTGTCTGACCCTATGTATTGATGAGTTTTTGGTTCTTTTTGATTTTTTTTTTCTTGTTATTTGTCTTGTGAAGGAAGCATATTAAAGATAGGGTATAGAGTTTAGAGAAAGTAAGGTGTAACATTTAATAAACACCGAGCTTTTCATCAAAATTGATCTCTTATGCTTTTAAAATCTATACTCTATACTATACTAATATATAAAGCTGAAGACTTTGTTTGTTTGTTTGTTTGAACTCGCTAATCTCAGGAACTATTAATCCAAATTGAAAAAATCTATTTGTGTTGAATAGACCATTCATCGAGGAAGGCTTTAGGCTAAAACCATCACGCTGCGACTAATAGGAGCGAAGATACAATGGAAAATGTGAAAAAAACAGGGCAGGTATAAATCATAACTTATATCTTCTACCCACGGGGACGAAGTCGCGGGCAACAGCAAGTAAATAATAAGTTTTAAATTTCTTCGAACTAAACAACTTCTAAACTGCCAAAGTCAAAGTATCTTTATTAAGTTGATTGAGTCGGTTGCAGGTGTTAAATAATAATAATATACAGTACTACAATCAGCCTATGATGACAAACTTTAGATTTTAAACAGTTTATAAATATGACAACACACGTCCTTTTGGCACTGTCGATATCGAATAAAAATATCGGGTCAAATCAAACTTTAAATGACAGTTTAAACTAATATTTACCAGGCAAAAAAAACACATGAAAATATATTATTAAGACGTAAATTTCTCACTGCTATCAAGAGGCGATACAGACTCCAATCAATATATTTAGAACTAAGAAAACATCGTAATGAGTTCTGTAGATTCGATACCGGCTAATCTTATCAGTAAACAGCGTCCGCCATTAAGACTATCGTGCTATCTCGCTTATCTCAACAGATGAGACACAAATCATCGTTATATGACGTCATTAAATTTGTATTTAATTATTTTAATTAAATTGCGATCAATGTTTGTGGAAAATTACGGCAATTTTTTTGTTTGTTGTTTTAAAGTTGAACTTATAACATAGGCTAAAGTTAATTAGGAAAATGAATGTTTTATGATTATGAAATTGTTAAACTTTTCTTTTATCAGATATTCTTACTCACTCAGAACGTGATACTCACTCAGAACGTGTCTCCAAAACTCAGTGGCATTGTCTTTTAATTTTGTTGTTTGATAATTGTCTTAAACTGTCTAACTAATAACGTATTTCGTTGCATAGCCATCTGATATGTATGAGTGTTGCGGATGTGAAGAAGAAGGGAGACATTGCTCTACTCTGTGTATTTTTTTTCCTAAAAAAAAACTGGACTCCAACGCTAATGAATTTAATTCTTAGGTATATTGCGGATGTTTTCAGAAGCATTCAAATCACTTGAAAAATGACACCCAGGCTCAGATAAAGCTTTCGTGGATCACCCAGGGTCAGGGTTCGAACCCGCGGCACTTCATGCACAGTTTGTTTGACGTACCCATTACCACTCAACTATCTGTGCAATTGAACATACTCAAAGAGGTATATACCTATATGACAGTATTACACCCGGATTTTAATTACTTAACTTAATACGTAAATAATTTTAAACGATAATGCGATACGTTATATGTTTAACAAATGCACAAGGCTCACATCACAGCTTGCTTTGTCTCAGATACCAACGCCGAGATAAGACACGTTTACTTACTTTGTGTGCAAACGAACAAAAAGAACGTACTTGTAATATAGGTGCAGTAATTATATTATGACATAATGTTAGTCAATCAAGCATTGATATAGTAAGTTATGAAAGTTGATTGACGAAAGGTGACAGAGACATTGATTAAAAAAATCCATAAAGTAAATCGGTTAAGGGCGAGTTAGACTCGTATTTCTAAAGGTAACACATAGGTGAAAGAAATACTAATTGATTGGTTACTGACTGATATCCACAAATTTATTAGGAACCAATCAAATGTATGACCCTAGCAGCCGTCGTTTAACCATGGTTTGTAGTTTTAGAGGCAAGTTTTTGTTTTTAAAAACATATTTTGGAAAACATTGTTGGGTGAAGGCCCATTCCTACTTACAAACCTGTAAACAATTTCTTCAGGCCATCACTCAATCCGGGTCCCAATTCTGCTATTTACAATGGCCGATAAATTTGGCACTATTCGTATTATTCTAAGCCTTATTCCAACAAAATAATTTGAAATTTTGTATGGGGCGGAATACTCTCGGGCAATACGGTGATTTAAAATTATTTTATTGACAAAATGCTTAAGAGAATGAAATAGTTTAAAATTTAAACCAACTGTCATTCATTCATCAGCCATTGTAAAATAGCAGAATCGGGCCCCGGTCTTTGTCTTCTTCTGTCCAGTTATTATGGTCTGCAGTGTATACATTTCATTTCGCCATCTCATGTCAATTTAAAATGTAATTTATTTTTAATAACTCAACCCAACAGTGTTGCAATCGGATGCGGATAGCGGCCAGTATCACTGTGATCCTGTTATTTTGATGTTAAACCTTATCTCTCGCAATGATAAGGTATTGAAACAGAATGTAACTGTATACTAAAGGGCAAAGGTCTCTTCTTTAATACTGTGATGGATACTTTGTAACAGCTGTTCGAGTTCGACGAGAGTAATTTTTTTTAAGTCACATGACAAAAAATTGCGTTGAGGGATTCGATCACCACTAACACTTATGAAAACGTTATTTGTATACGGACTCCAGTCAAAATACTAACTGCTACCTAATTTTGTGAGGTTTGAGGGATCAAACCTCAGGGTTCGTTAGAGGGATGCTTAGAAAAAATCAATTTCAATGTTGAAAAACTGACTCTTGTAGAAAACCGTAAATTTTTGACTCCTTATTGATGGTGTTGGTTGCTTCTTCAAAAAGAAGCTTAACTTTATGGAGAGTCCTACTTTGAGTATATTTTGTTATAAGAATATATAGGTATAGAAATGTGTAAAATCTATACTTCTATACTCAATACTCTATACTTAATATATAAAGCTGAAGAGTTTGTTTGTTTGTTTGTTTGAACGCGGAAATCTCAGGAACTACTGGTCCAAATTGAAAAAATATTTTGTGTTGAATAGACCATTCATCGAGGAAGGCTTTAGGCTAAAACCATCACGCTGCGACTAATAGGAGCGAAGATACAATGGAAAATGTGTAAAAAAACAGGGTTGGTATAAATCATAACTTATATCTTCTACCCACGGTGACGAAGTCGCGGGCAACAGCTAGTGAGGTAATATGGTTAAATTTTCAAGAATACAGATATTAAAAAAGTTAATATTCGTAGCAAAACGTAATTTTCCAACTTCTAAAGCTGTCCAGAAATTTGTCAAAATATACAAATAATGTTTTACAACCAATTTAACTGTTATCGAGGAATTTCGGTTATTTTTTAAACATGACGGTCAAGATGACTTAGCTTATATTACATTAGACTTTTCAAAAAAATTCGTTTACTAATACTTCAAACACATCAACGAACCTCCCGTCACGGTAGTGGAGTCGATTATTAACAAACATAAATTCACTAAAGTTAATGTTCAACTTTATGGGCATGCGCTTTAGAGAGTACCCACTGGCGGAGACGATACGAGAAATATGCCGAGAGAGGAATTTGAACGGTAAGTAAAACCTTTTATACAGTGCCGTATTATCCATAATACGATATCGATATCGATAAATTATCCATATCCCACTATGACCAGGGGCCCACCACGCCCGATAAAAAAAAAAATGAAGCCACGGTAGAAGCCCACATTATTGATACTAAAAGAGTGACAGTGCTTGTCTTAATAACTGTGGCCAAAGTAGGCATCAAAAAAAAAGCTCCATAAATTTTTCACTGAATGAAAATAACTTGAACCAAGGGGGCCCCCCCACTCGTTTGTTGCCTTGAGGCCTCGGGGTCCCTGGGCCCCTAGATCCGGCCCTGCCTCTATAAAATAGATCCTAGCTCTAGACAGTATTACCTTTGTTAATTCACCGTCTTCGGAACGAAATGGAAAACTTTGAATAACCCCCTGCTAGGCAAGCTTCCCTTTGTTTATGAAATCGTCCTCTGTTCTAATTCCAATGCATCCTATACCTGTTATCAGCCTGTTATCATGACAATATTTTATAAAATCGGATACCAAACTATTCCGTGGAACTTGTAGTGCTAGTTTGTAAATTGTGCTTCTCCACACAGAAAAGGAAAGAAATATAGCATAAAAATTACAAAAGAACTGCACAGAATCTATTCAAAAATGATTTTTCTCTTTTTAACGATCAGATTTTCCAGTAAAACAATGGGAAGCAACACAAAACCTCAACTTTCTGATGTTATCCGTCCCCTATTACCCGGCCGCGATTAAACAATAGCCATATAATCGAAAAAATAATTCGCTCAATTTGTCCAACCGGCTGACTGATGCCCGCCCAATTTATACTGCCAGATAGAGATGCCCTGATCGTTAACTACGCTCCCAACGTAATTAGTACTATTTGTTTTTGCCCGGTTATCTCGACTTCCATCGCCGTAAACAATAGGAAAGTTTGAATTTTGAAATAATTCGATTACGGAACGCGGTGATAGTGATTTGTTGGGTTAATTATTTTTGTTCTTTTTTTCTGAGTATTTGGATACCTAGTTTGTTTAAAGAGTTTCGTTATCTTTTTAAGGATTAATAGGTTTAAAGTTGGGTTGGATTTAATTAAAGGTTATGTAAAGTAGCGGTTTTTCTTTTGTTTTATTTAGAAAGATTAGCTGACCTGTCCTAACATACTTTAATTATACTCGTACTATAGTTTTAGTAGTTCAATTTACAAAGCGCTTATTTATTGGCCTCTGCATAATTGATATACCTATATCCACGCGTTACGTGCTTAGTTACTGAGGTACTTCCACAATTCAACCAAAACAGTTCTTCATGAAAATTTATTCTTCGTTGTCTCTTTTCCATATATCAAAATGACCAGGAACTGAATACAACTTATATTTCTCCCAGCACTAACGCTGAACTGACAAATCAAAGTCATGTCACATGTCAAAGAGGTACTTTACTTCCATACATTTGAAGCCTTCCATTCACGATTACACTGATGCGATGTAACATTGTCTGGTACTTCTGGACTATCGCAGTATTCAATTCAAAAGCCTTCAGTCCGTCTTCACGAACCTCTAGGTGTTTGTCAAATCACTCGGGCCACCAGTAATCGCAGCGACAGCCGACCACCCGCGCGCTACCGAGAATAACACGTGTAGTGTTAGGTTACAGTCGCATAAATGTCTTATGATTTACTGAGGTTTGAGCGATGACGAACCTTTTTGGTTTTAATTGTATATGTGTGACAGGGGAAGATGTTCTGGCAGAGCAGTTTCACCTGATCTTCTTGTAATTTTGCTTCTTGTTACTCGCTGCACGGATAGTCGAGTGGCGTTTGGTCTCTGTGTAGGACATGCGTTTATGTGATCCACGAATGCTTAAATTGTCTCAAGTTCGTGTCTTTCTGCGTGTAAATTGACTGTTTCTGACATAAGGATTAAATTCTACAGTGTGGGAGTAATTTGGAATAAAAAAAAACAATTGTTTTTGTTCTATTATTATTTTACGGAAAATTTTCTGTGTTATGCGAGGAGGCCTATCACCAACTCGTAAAGTCTGTTGCAGATGTGGAAGAAAAAAACAGCAATAATCGGCACAAAGGTAGCAGTCTTGCTTTAAGGGATTGTGGTACAGCCAGATTTTGACCAAAGCACGTTTTAATTTCTTATGGAGCATGTATGAGAACATGCTCCATAAGAAATTCAAACGAACATTTAAATTCTGTTCTAAGAAATTTACAATTACTATTTCACCCAACACAGTCACGTGACCAGCTCCACAACCGTCACTTCGCACCAGTAAATTTTGACTCGCAAAATTGATTGAATATAAATAAACCGAATGTGCAGTCCACGTCACCCTGTTGCAACAACTTCTACGTTTCTAAAGCTTAACACCTATCACTTGTCTCATCTCACACTGAGCAATTGTTCCTTATGATGAACTTCAATTGAAATTAAGCCCTAAGTTGGGAGGTAAAAGGTAGGTTTTTGATTGAGGCCTGTTTCTCTCTCGACCTACGGCCCCACGATCCATTTCATCTCTTCGGAGCATAAACTACATTATAGGCGTCAATTGTTAACAACCTTTCGATTCTCGTGAACAGATTGTATCGATTACGTCGCTTATTTTCTCGCACTAGCGACTCGATTGTTTTATTCGATTCTCACCCCAAGGCTTAGATCATGCGTTCTTAAAATGCGATAGAACGCGTACAATTATTTTTGAAGTGCTCGCTGTGTTTTTTTTTTACTTTTAGTAAGCAAATTTCGACCTGTGAATTTTTGTACTGGGTAAGTCGTTATTTGATTACATTTTGACAGCAATGCCATTGTGAAATTGTAGGTGGTACATTTGACTTTGCTAGTAACAGCGACAAATGGCTTGAAACGAATTAATTAAATAACAACAACCAATTAGTACAAAACCAAGTTTATTTATTTTAGTAACAAGCTTATCTCTTTATCTCTAACCTAAGTTAAATTATCGTCCATTCCTTTTATCAAAGCCCAAATATTCAAGCAAGAACAAATATTATTCTATGATATAAATAAGTAAGCCAATCAACGTGGAATATTGTCTCTTCGATAGTCCCGTATAAGCAGTACAACATTATTAAGAATCGATTGCTTATCCTGCAGCAAGCCATACATAACATTTTGAAGTTAGGATTTTGACACTTGCGTTCAATATCGATTTATCTCATATGACGGATGCTATTAGCTAAGTTCTTTCGTGATTTTGAAGCGTATGCTAATGTGATAAGGTTGGTTTTTATGTGTGGGTGAGTGGGCGTACTTTTTATGGGCTTATTGTTTAAGGACAGTGTTCGTTTGTTTTGACAGTCAGTGTTCGGTTACGGGTGACTACGATTATGCGATTGTGTGGAGCGTTTTAGATCGAGAGATAATGATGTGTACACACGGCTTTATAGTTAGTAAAGCCGGGTACACGTGTTGGGGAGATTTTCTATTGCCTCGATTTGAAAATTGTAATTGTACTTTTTCTGGTATCTAATGGTGACAACGTTAAAAAATAGCACAGATTATTAAGATATTGATTTAAATCACTATAAAAATATTAATAAACCTAAAATTTAAATTAAATTTGCAGTCTCCGGCTGGTATAAATTGCCAAAGATATATCAACAAAATCTCGTTTCAACATTTCACCCTTTATACAAAACAAACAAAATTTGAATGTCTCAATCCGTTCCAAAGAGCTATGAAGCCACAAACAGACAGACAAATCAAACTTAAAACACCACTCTTTTTTCCTCACAGTTTAAAAAGGGCAAATATCAACTAGGCCAAAACCAAGACTACCACTAATACTAATATGAACTCATACCATCTAATTCTCAGACCTCCCATCCCCATGAGCAGTGTATCACGCTGCTCGGGCACACATGGACGCGTCCGGCCGTGTTTTTGTGGCTGTTAATGGTTCGATCCACAGATAAGATAACGACACAATGTTTTACTTTAATTATATACGTGTTTGTGTTATACATCTATTAATGATTGTTATTACAGAGCTACTATGAGATTAGGGGTGCTGGTTTGGTTTTTAGATGACGTTCTCGTGGTGTTGTTGTGTTTTTGGGGTTTTCTGCTGGTTATTCAATTTTTTGATTTTTTTACTTCTTTGTGTAAGTTGAAGGCTGACACTATGTTTATAGCATAATCTATTTAAGATATTACATATTAAAACAATTGCTGGAATTTAGACCTGCAACTATGTGCATAATAATTGAATCTTTGAAACCCCTAGTTCACATAAATACTTAGACCTTTGTTTAGTCCTAGCTACCGCATTAGGTTAAGTAACCTGTAATGGTGTGATAATTAAATAAATAAAAATAAATAAATAAAGATTATTTATGGAATACCTTTCAATATCAGTTAGTAATATTTACAAAAGATGATGAATTGGTATTAGCCTTATTTTAGTTTAACAAATTTAGTAATAGAAACCATGGTGGTAACTATTGAGCACATTTATAAAATATTTAATAAATAAATATATGGATTTCAAGGGCCCTATACAGCGTCTGAGTTTTTGGTTATTCTTGTATATTTTTGATAGCTCAATAACCCTTTATAATTATTTATTATTATTACCCTCGGTAAAACCGTTAATATTATTATTATTTAATTACCATAGTCGATAAAACAAAACCGAATACCCAAATAAACAGCAATTAATCTACAGAAATACAGAAACGTGTTTAACAGTACCGGAGCGATGTGGACCCGATACGTTTGCCTTAATACGCGCCCACGCACTATTGTCTAAACGCAATGCGTACGCGCAGATAAAATCGTTTGTAGAACAACAGTGTGCACCGGCTTTATAAGGGCTGTACAGACACGAGTATCGTGCGATAGGTGGAGTGGATTTATCTTCACGCTTATTCGGTGCGGTGTGGGCAGTATTGGGTAGAATTGGATATTCGAGTTTGCTTAATTTCTTCAGCCTTATTGGAGAAGTTGGTGTTGACTGGTTCATTAAGTTGTCTGAATATGTCTTCGAAGGTGAATTATTGGTACAGGTTGTTTTATTAATGGGTCTCTGGTGCTGTTTTGTTTTGTATTAAAGGCAAGATTTTCGGTGTGTATTCAGTAGACGTATCGATTTTAGTAGATTCATGTTAAATTCTTGACTTTTTTTGCCACTTACTTAACCTATATTGTGAATCACTTCTTTTTGATATTCAAGGTCTGTCCCAACAAATTGGGCGTCATGCTAGAGGTATCTAATTTTTGATAAATCATTTCACTATCTCTAGCTAAGGCCTATGTTTTGCTAGACTTAGCAAGTATATTGTTCCTCTTGTTTTACTTTTCGTTCAAGCACCGTACCATGTCCCTAATTAGAACCGTCTATACAATACCTATTAAAACATAGCCGAAAGGCAGATGTTATCATAGTCATTATAACATAGTACGTACACGTATTTTACACGTCATTATTCGTCAAAATGGCTGCAATTTGCCTTTACACCGTCAATTTTGTACAAACACTTATTCAAACGTATTTCAAAATAAGTACCTAGTGTTGTCAAAAACCGATTTTAATCTTTTAAAATTATCGAGTAATCGACGTTACGCTGCGCTCGCGCCGGATGCCAGACCAAAGCTTTATGACGAGACAAACTAAAATAAACAATTACAATTTGACATTTTCATTCGTAATACAATGCAGTAAGGTTTATTATTTATTAAATAGCCTGCAATATTTATGTTTGTATGTCTTTGTGTGATAATAACAGTAACCTGTCATAGTGTGACATTTTCACAGATTATAATCGCGCTATTAAACGACTGTGCGATGGAATAGGCGATAGAAAGATGGTTCATTTAAATAGTGAACATGTTTTTTTATCTAATGGTTTAGTTTTTCTGTAACAATGTGTAACGTGGTGGTAACGGTTTCACTGACTCATTACTATTAGAAAACCGATTTGTAAAAAAAAACCAAACCTATTTAATTATATGTCTGACGAATCATTTGCGCGGTATATGTCAGTGTTTATTTAAAGAATAGCTAGCCTTAAAACTGGTTATCATAATTACTACGTAGTAAAATAGCAGTGCTTTTGATTAGTCAATCCAAACGAAATGTAATAAAACTTAAACGCCATGCTAATTACAAATCGCGAAACCGTTAACGCCAAATCACATCTTCTCGCCATTGCTACACTATCGCCATCTATTGATAACGAAACTATTTAGTTGTAGTCCGCGACCAACAGAGGTCGCTGTTCTACATTGTAGATTTCCGTTTGGAATATTATCAATAGTAAAAGTATATAAGTATTTTGAGTTATTGTGATTGCTTATAAACACGTATTCTGTTTTATTCTCTAAGTTTCCCATTGTTCGAAGTTCGATCGATCAATTTGCGAACCGTTCGTATGATTTAAGGGCTGGCGAAGGGTCGTGCAGATTGACGATAGGACAGCTCACAGCTTATAATTAATTTTTGTATTTGTGCGCTTGTGTGAACTATAAAACTAATAAATGTTACTCGACGGTTTGAAAGCGAATGAGCTTTTGTTTGTTTTCGAATAGTTTATATTTCTGTCGGCGTGGGTTTGTGGGGTAGATGGTTTATGTATTGTTTATAGAGGGCTCTGAAATAAATAATTTAAGATTAGACGTTTCATAGACTAAAAAGATTACATGATAAAAAAGGATTTATTCATGTCGTTTCAGTTTTTTTTTAATATGGATTCAGTTGAATGGAACGGATCCACAATTTTACTGAAAAATAAAGTCATAAACGTAAAAGCAATTATTTACCCAACGAGACCCCACAAAAGAATTAAAACCTCACAAACATGGCTCAATATGAAACTTAAACACTCAGACCAAGTGTTGGAATGCACAAAATAAGTAATAAGACAATTACTTGCTGGCAAATGTTACCGATACGAGCTCCACAATCGGCTCACCAGCACACAATCTCACCATCGGTAATTTGGTAATAAAATGAAAATACGTTCGCCTCTTATCTATAATCCACTCTATATAAATATCCTTCACTATATAAACATTCACGAAACTCTTCCGAAACGTCCCAACCAGCAGGAGGCCCCAATCAAATATGAACCTTTACGACCAAATTGAAACTTAACAGTCATTATCGAACGTTAAGTACTCGTCCGAAAGCAATAAGGATCAATATTGGATGATCATCAAATACCTGTTTTCCTTTCGCGAATGCGTTCCGATTTCGCGTGGCTGCAAATTTAATTTTCTTTAATAAGCTGCTTATGCTGGCGGTATTGGATAAGTTGCTTTATTAGTGGGGGGTAAGGTGGGTTATTGAAAGTTCGCTTGCGTCGTGTTGGAAGGCATGTATCGCGATAGGGAGCATGTTTCATCGGTCCCGATGCAAGTGCAGATAGCAGCCCCGCCCATGCTTTTTTCGTGGTTTCTCCTAAGTAACAATGGGGTGATCTGCTAACTAAATAACGAGTGAGATACATCTCTCCGAGGCGATGTGCGAGAACAATGTTCGCTTTTATTTTCTTCTGATGGTGAGCCCTCTGATGGGATGCTTCGAGGAAACGAAACGTGTTTTTATTTTATAGCGGTTTGTTTTAAATGATTGAAGGATGGCAGCGTGAGTGAGATTGTCGGGATATGTGCTATACTTGAGAATAAAAACATGCTGTATTTAAGTATACACGTTTTTTTCAGTGGGAATACTTTTTCGGAGAATACGATCTTCTCCAAAACTTCGGATCGATTACTTTTTCAAAACTTAAATATACTAATTGGCTCTTCTCTTAATCAAATTAGGCCGTCAGATGGATTTCTTAAAAATATCGGAAACATTATGTTTTCTTTTATGACGAAAACAAAAGATGATACGATACAGTTTTTATTTACTAACAAATGACGTCATAAGTCCTCTTCTACACACTACATATCTGTTTCTAACTTTGATGTCACTTATCTTTGTATTTATTATTTAAAGGAACGTTTCCATTTTTTTTAGAAATCTTCCTTATAGTTTAATTTCATTTTAACACAAATTATTTAAAATCTATTTTCGATATCCTATCGACAAATACGTCATAGCTTAACTAATTTAGTGGTTTAACAGTCGGCTACACAAGAGTGACGTGACGTGAGTAAATCCTTTAAATAAACACTTCCTCATATTGTTATTTAAAAAGTAAAAAAATATTTTAGTTGTAATTGTTAACGTCATTGCCAATGGGATATCCTCATTTATGTCCCCAATTGGTTATTTGAATACCGGTTTGGGGGAATTACAGGTTAGATAATAACAACTATATTCATTGTTTTACTACGAAAGTATTGGTAGTATCTGGGATGATGTTTTTGAGGTTTGAATCATAATTATATTCAATTTTAATGTAAGGTTTCATGTAAAGTATTCCGGTATGTACTAGGTAGTGCTGTCTTGGGAATAGTGAAACTGGTGTTAAATATGTTAGTTCTTAAAAAGAAAGGATATTGTTACCTACATATATTTGAAATGGGCGATGTTTTACAGACAAATTCAACGATAATTCTATTGGGTATGGTCTTATAGTCATTAAAGGGCCTATTATTAAAATTATTACAAGTTATGTTATGTAAAAATGTTTTTTTAAGTTAAGGATGTACCATTACGTATGTACGTATTTGCAAAAGAGCAGAGCCCCGATTCCGCTATTTACTTGTTGAAAAATTATTTCAAATTGAATTCAAATTGACACTATTCGTATTCTCAGCAGGTTGCCGACACAATAATTGAAAATACATTATATTAAAATGAGTGTACCGCGATTCTAGTGGTTAAGAGAACACCGATGTAAAATGCAACTGGCTAGAAAACGAATGAGTTAGGTAATAATCATTTAAAGACTATTAAAAATAGTAGAATTGGGGCCTAGGAATGGATCCGGAAAACCCACATCTCAAAAAGACTCCCGGACACATCCTTTAAAGCAATCATGAGGAAACAACTACACGACATCGATATACGAGCAGTTATAATTTTCCGTTAAATTTGTCCTTTATTCGCCTTGTTTTTAATTAAGCTTGAGTTTTCCTTGTTTTATCGTTTGTTTGTTGAAGTCTATTGATTAGGACTTTTTGATTCACGGAACACGGTTAAAGGAAAACCGCGTCCGAGTTAATAAGTCGTGGACGGGTTAGGGGTCATTTTTATGAAACCAACTGATTCTTTAGCTGTTAGGTTTTAGTGTTATTGTTTAGTTTATACTGGGATGTGGGAATTTAATTCTATTCTTTCGGTCTGTACTCCTCACCTTGAACTTTTCCCAACTATATTGGGAGTTGTATGTCTTCTTTATTAGTATATGGTTTCTGTTAGCCGTAGATCGAGATACTTAAATGGAATTAGAGAAGAGTCTTTACCTTGTAATGTAAAAAAATATTTTCGCAATCGTATGGCGTGAAACTTTTCTAGGTTAAATCAAAAGGCATAGTGTACCTACTTTTAACTAAGGTATAAAGCGAATAACTAATATTTTTTTTAACATATTAACTCCTGTGTAGTATCACAGCTGTTTCACATTCCAGACAATGATAATACAGAACGAACTCCTTATGGTCAAATAATCATGGTTGTAGGTCCAATTAAAGAGCAATAAAACTTTATAACTTAACCTCCACGCAGGCAATTTTGAAGATTAGTTAAAAATTCTAGTTTATCAATATGAGAGTCATTTTGAATGGAATTTTGAGGTAATCTTAAAGCTCATTTACAACTTCTAAGGTGTTGTCAATGTAAGTGTTTTTCTACATCGGTTATGTGAAAGCTTTCGCCAGTTTAGTTTTAATGTTTAACGGTTAACTTTAACCACTTAACCAAAGTTCATGGTTACTATTCGTGGGAAGTTTTTTACTTACTTTTAAAATAGTAACTTCTTACAACTTCTTTTGGCCTTGATTTTATTAATAGGTCTTACTGATATTAAAACAGTTTGAAGCTTAATAAATCTTGTAAGATTTGGTGAACATTTTTTTGACTGCGCATTTCATTTAAACAGAAAAAAGCCTTCTTACTTTGGGTATTAGAGGTCGTTATTTAACACCAAATTTTCTAGTATTACACTGACTAACTGAAAGATGACTTAAAAAGTTCTTTCACCAAGTCAAACCCCCTTAAAACACCAACAAATAATTTCAAAAGATTATAAAAGTGATGGTCAGTTCCTCTCGCGGTTCAGAGATGGCGCTAGTGCGGTTCCCGCCAAACGTGTCCGACATGTTGGTTGGTGGGAGGGGCCTATCTGCCCCCGCCTCTAGGCCTACTTCAAACTTGATTTTGTCTCATAACATAAAAATATCTAGTTTGTTTAGTTTTTTATTGATTACCAACCTTCTTGATTCGTACCTAGATTTCTGTTGTATGGATGTATGTAGTACCGATTTCTGTTACTTTCTTAGCAACATAATTAATAGTCTGACTAATAATGTATATACATTTTATTTTATTATGTGTTATTTTGGAAATTTTAGGTTGATTGTTTAAATTAATAACAAATAAGTGTGCAGTGATTTTTTGGTGTATTTACATAGCTGTCTTTTTTTCCAAGTTACTTGGTCACAACATTAATTATGATGAGAAAAGTAGTCACGGAATAAAAACACTTTTAAATGAATTTAATTTCTGCCTGCGAAAATTTTAAATAGGGAAATGTAAACTATTTTGTAGAACTTAAGAATTCTTCTAAAGTCCTGTCCTTTAAGAGGCTTATATCTTTATAAGCCTCTTAAAGGCTTTTTGTGTCACACCAAAAACTCCTAAAGTAAAACATATATATACAAAAACGTCATTTTAAAATACCTAACAAAAACTCATTAAAAATCCAAAATATCCCCCTCAAATCCACCCTTTGAAAATGACACCTATTTTCAAAAGCTCCAATACCATTTTTCACTTAAAACTGTTAATAAGCAAAGCTCTTTACCCGGCTGTACCCGGCGTGTCAACAAACCGATCCGTTTACCATTGATCAATGGTGTTCGATGTTGTACAAACAAATTAGCGCAGCCATCGACTTGACAACACTTTTATTAAGAAATGAATCGAGACGGGAGCGTAGGGTTGGCAAGAGAGAGAAAATAGTTTAGGAATTTTATTTTTGAGTTTTTGTTCAGATTGTTTGAGCTTTTTGTAACTATTATGTATTTGATATTGCTTGGAATTAGTCATCATGAGTAGTATAAAATAAATCTTTTGACGTCATTATGTCAATATTTGAAGATTGATATTTACTAACGGTACACTTTATAATATGAAAATACTATAAAAAAAATCATGTTATAAACTGTTAAAAATTAACATTACAACACACACTGACACAACAGGAGGGTATATAAACATTTTTTCCATCGATCCATAACCGGGCTTTGACAGGAAATTATAAATAAAAATCCTCAAGTAATTTTTGACCAGCCCGTAACGTACAACACGTCATCTCCATTAAATTCTAATAACGAAAATTAAAACACAAATCCTTTAACAATACCACACTTCATACACCAAAACTTAATACCCCATTACATTGAGACATTACCAATGCTCCCACAAATGCCTGCCAACCCTAGCTCGCCTCGCGCCCGCCCGCGGCGTCGCATATAAATTAAGGATTTACACATAATGTTTCATTTTTCAAGTCTGGTAATGTCGTTCATTGACGCGACTGGACGGATCATTGATGTTCAATAAGATAGCGGTAATGAGTTTGCTCAGATTTTTATGGGCTTGGGAACTGTTGGGGTGAGTGTTGTGGTAGTGGGGATCGGCTGTTGTTTTCTATTTTGTTTCGTGATTGTGTGGTTCTCTAAATACAAAATTATTTTGATATTTTTTAAGACATTTTGTTTTTCTTACGAATATAATGTTAGGTATTTACTTCGATACTATATTTATTATTTTGAAAAATTGTCCGCTTCCCAATAAAAGGAGAACATCAAAATGTTAATTTTTTACACACTTTCATATAAATCTAAAGCGCTTTACTTTATAAAACGATGACTAAACAAAAACTCAGAAACTGACACAAAAGTTTAATGGCCGTCTCGAATACAATCTCAAAATATCATTAAGTTAACTGCTTAAAATTCGCGATGACGTTTCCCGCGCGATTTGTAAACATGACGTCACTTCCGGTGAGGCCGCGGCGGAAATTCGACCTCCCGTCTTCGAGAGGGCGGGAGGGGAACTGATCCTGTTATACCACGAGAGTTTGGTTATGTATAGATGATATTTTTGTACTTTTTGTTAAAATTGTTGGATGAAATTGGCATAAGCACGTGATGAATTAGACGTTACAAATGTGTGGATAAGTTTTTGAGCATAACTCTTTGTGAAAAGCTAAGCTTTGACGAAGGCGATTCTATTCGATGGGGACAGAGGAAAATTCTTCATTGCAGGATTTCTAATGACATTTTTAATTAGTTATAGTCAGGGACCGGCCGGATACTCATTGAAAGGGTTTTTGAAGGGGTTTTTTTAAGCGCTTCAAGAAAAAACAATATGACATATGTTACACCTTCGAACGGATTACTGGAACCCTGTTCCGAACAGGTTACCCTTTCACTACCCTGTAACACTGTAACAGGGTAACCCACTCCAACCTAAGACAATGTAATATGCACTCTTTATCATAGACATTAGTTTGAAAATAGTATAACCACGAGCGCACGTGACATCTTACCGCCCAGCGGCGCCATTGTTGCATTTACCGAGCGACTTGTAAACATGGAATAAAAATCATTGTGGATATGACCTTACAGTTTAATTTTGCTTGTCGCACATTTCAAACGTTGTGATATATATTTTTCGTGTCTATACTTGTACACCAGGGTCGATAATTTTTAAAACCAAAAAAAAAATAGTAGGATGAAACCCATTAGAAAAGTAGGGGAATATTATAAAAATGAAAGGAAAAATAATTTACGGGCGATCTGAGGTCGGGAAGGGGTGGGAGTGACGTTTGAAGAGTAAAAAACGGTTTTTCTCGATTTCCGGCAAAAGTAAAATTCGTATCAAAAAAGTCAAATTGCAAAGTTGTAGGTAATAAAAAGATCTAAAACTTTTGTGTTTACATTTTTTTCACATAACCTCAAAATTTATGTGAAAGATCCAAAAGATTGTGGTTTTTATTTTTATCTTTTACAAAAATTTATTTTTGTAACGAAATTTGGTGAAAGCTTACTTTTTTGTGTCCCAAATACGCTGTAATTTATTTGATTAAAAATATTTATTTTTTCACCTTATTTTGAATTAATATAAAAAAACACTCTAATTTTCAATCGAAAATTCACCAGTCAAATCTTCTCAGAAAATGCAAAAAATAAAAAAAAACCTGATTTTTTTTTTAAATTATTATAAATAATTTCATCTAAAAAATTTGATCTGAGGTTTTAGGCTAGGTATATAAAATTACGCTCCAACTAATAGGAGCGAAGATTTAATGGAAAATGCGGCAAATACGGGGAAAAATATCAATCTTCGAGGGCTTTCGTTCAAAAATTCCTAACTTATATCTTCTAACCACGCGGACGAAGTCGCGGGCAACAGCTAGTTACCTATATGAAGTTTCGCGCGTAGGTAGTTTGTCCGAGAGGCGCGAGTCGCGGCGCGACACGTCGGCGATAGAAGAAAATCAGCTGTAGTCTTAGTAAAGCAATGAGGGGCCGCTAGGGTGCAAGTATGCAGCTCAAGTTTAGTGGGTAATTCAGGGTAACACGAATAAAAGCCTTTCGTGAAGGTAACCACTTCAATGGGTTAAGTTATTGAAGGGGTTAACCCCTTCACGTGGTTACCCTAATGAAGGTGTTAACCATTTCGCTGGGTTTCGAGGATGTAACTCGAACAAAAGGTAACACTGCGATATGAGTTACCCCGTGTACGGGTTACCCTGTCAAACGGCTTAACTCTAAAGTGGGGTTGTCCGGTCCCTGGTTATAGTTCATAATTACTCCAGCACAACTGCTGCCCTAGATATAAATTAATTTTACTAAGTATTCATTTTATTTGAAAAAGTCTAATGTTACTCAGATTTGAGAACTTGCAAATATTTGAGGTTTGTGGCAACGAGACTTGCTTGCAGACTCCTGGTAAATCAACCAAAGCCTAACCACCACCTAAACATATCATAAAAATCTTGATAAAAAAATCACGAAGCCCCAAAACAAGTAATTTTCATTAATTTATATCTCGAAGAAATTTTTAGCTGCTTCTACAAGAAAAAATATAATTAAGCTAATTGGAAAAAATGTCTAAAAGCCTTATAACTCACCGCTTAATGCGTTCGCCGTTTTGTAAATGTTTCTCTATCCCAGAAATAAAAATGTTGCAAATTAAAAGTGAATTTCTTTAACGACTGCGTAGATGATACGAAATGAGAATCCTCGTTTGTTTTTATTATTAAGATGCTGGGTTACCGGGATCCTGTAAAGGTATGAAGTAATATTAGACCTTTTTAGTCTGAGAATAAAAAATCTCGGTGTCAGGGTAAGAGAGTAAAAGTGGTAGAGAAATTCAGTTCTTTCCTATGCAAGTTGCTGTTTAGATTATATGTGTAATTGTTTGTGTAAATATTATTGAGAGTAACTTTCAGTGGTTAACAAATTGGAAACTTGGAAGAGAGAGAGCTACAAGGAAACTTTTTCGGAATAGTTAAGTCGCTTTTTTTGTGATATTATAATAATTATAAATGTTTTCTTTTTTTAACCGACTTCAAAAAAAGCAGGAGGTTCTCAATTCGACTGTATTTTTTTTTTTTTTTTTTATGTTTGTTACCTCGTAACTTGCGATTGGGTGAACCGATTTTCATGATTCTTTTTTTATTTGAAAGCTTGTGCTTCCCGTGTGGTCCCATTATCACCATTTCAATATCTGATGATGGGATCTTGTAGAAATCGGGGGAACTCTTCAATAAATAACAGCAGATTAACCCCAATTGTTGCTATAGCATATCTAAGCATTGTTTACGCCATCACACAACATATTATCACGCCTGTACTCACTACAAAGGTTATAAAAACTATTTCGAAAAAAAATGATGTTCAAGGGCACTTACAAAGTTTTACAAAAAACGCAATACTGAAACTAATTTGAAGTCGGTTTTTTTTGTGAAAATTGTTGTGTCTCAACACCGTCATTATGTACGGGCTAGCCGCTTAATTTGTCATCAAAACCTATACATTTTTCAGGTAAGTGTTTCTTGAACTTTTTAATCGCCTCAAGTTGTAAGTAACACGAAATATTTTGTAGCTATTGCAATATAGCTTATCATTTGGAGCGTTAATAATGATTACCTATCAAACGATTTAAAAATTTTACTTAAATGTTTGTGAAGCGAGACGAAAGGAGGTAAATATCAAACAAGCAATTACTTACATCCTGCAAGCTTTAAAGTAAATCAGCAGCTAACACTCACATCACAAAAACATCAAAAAGAAACATACCAGAACTGACATGCATGCCTCTATACCCCACAAACGCGCATAAACAGAAATTACCCCACTCCACACATCATTAAAAAAACCGTACAAACGTGAACAAAGTTTCTGTTGGCCACAATACGCGAGATAGCCCACTTCGAATGCTTAAGCCGCCGACGCAAGCTTAACTATTGTTCCAACGCGACGTCGCCTGCACATAATGTGCCGCATTTGAATTGTCTGAGCAGATTAAAAAGTTTGCAATATGTGAGCTCTTTTGCGGTATTGATTTTGCATGTATTTGTTTGCTAAATGCGGTGGGTTTTGTTCTTTTTTGTGCGGATCTATAATCTATAGGTACTGAGGTTGATGATTTGGGGCTGAACTAAGTTGTTGGCTGGTATTTATGAAAAGAGAGTTCAAAGTTTAAGGTGTTCAAAGACTTTACTGTATTTTTTTCGGCTGTATAATAATGGGACTTAAATTGACTTATTTGAGTTTTCAAGTATTGTTTTTTTTTTAATACTATCTAATGATTGAAATTTGATCAAAAGTACCCAGTATGTTGTAATTACTCATTGCCAGCCTCGTAAGCACTCTCCTAGTCGGTAGTGATGCCGATGAATATTTGATGCCTTATTTAGAATAAGGTAGCAGAAACGTTTTTGTTTTAAGTGCACATAGATTAAACAAATTATTTCTTATATTATTATTATATTTTTTTTGCATAGGTAAGTCTTGAAAGCTTTTGCTAAAAAATCTAAATAACGATTACGTCAATTAAACACAATTAGTTGAACTTAATTTTGGAAGGAAAGAAATCACTGGTCCGCGACTACTGGTTTTTAAAACAAAACTACATAACCATGTTATGTCCTAAATAACATTAACTGTTAAACAAAGCCTCCCAAAACAATCAAAACAAAATCCACCTGTCATGTTCGTTCATCATCCATCTGAGAGTCGTCCGAGCGTTCCGTTGCGTCTCGTCCTAACCTGTCCCATTTCATCCCGTTTCGTCCCGACCCGTCCCGTCCTGCCCCGTCTCGCCGAGGAAATTAACACTACGCATACGAATTGCGATGGTTGTGTGCTCACGCAAAAACTTGGACCGATTGGGATCAAAGTGAGTACGTATGGGGAAACAAACGATGGTGTTAGGTGTGGTGTTAATATGTTGAGAATGAAGTGGTGGAAGGATTTTATAGATGATACTTTGTTATAAATTTTAAGATGGAGGAAATTTTCTTGGGCTGTTGTGAATGAGATTTGCTTGGTATGCTGTACTGCTTGTGCTTTGAACAAAATCTTTAAGCTTTGAACATATTCTTTGCTTTGTTTATAATTGGTTGAGTGACTTAATAAACCTACTTATAGTTTGTGGTTTATAATATGTGGAACTTTTTTTATTATAATAGTAAGACAAGGAGCTTTTGATCCGAAATATTTATTTGTTAATCGATGACTGAATTTATTTTATTTGTAAGTGTAACGAAGTAAATCAATGAAAAGAAAGTTATCTGCAAAACTACAGGTTCCAGTGGTATGCTAGCTGACAGCTAAGCTGTAGGTAACTTGTAAGCAAATATATTTACAGCCTTTCACGATTTGTTCAGTATGATTGTATAAGAAATATACCCAGACTCCCACTAACTTATCTAGTCCAAGTTTATTTCTCACGTACCGATAGCCAAAAGCTAACTTGCAAACAAAATAGTGTAAATTCGGAGCATTGAATTCAAGTAGTACAAAACAACTGCACGGTATCCGAGTCGCAGCGATAACGCAGCGATAACGTTGCGATAACGTGGCGATAACGCGGCGATCACGTTACACTATCGTTGGAGTCACATTGTTCGATATCGTCGACGTGCACTTTCGCTAGATGTAGGGGTGGCTCGTGGAGAAAAGTTCTTTTTTAAACTTTTGATGTTGGGTACTTTTATTGGGTGCAGAAATATAAGTAAACTAGTAATTATTGGTAAGAAGGTTACCATTTACTTTAATAAACCTTATTTTTAAACCTTACTTCAGATTTTCATATTGACTCGTTATGTTAACGAAATTTTATATGTTTTTGAATTTCGTATGAAATTGCGTCTGGTATAGTTAAAAGCTCTGTTCTAATGTCGGGATCAAATTGAAAGCTTGCATTAATTAGTCATTGTAGAGCTTCAGATCTACTCAGTAGGTACTTTACGTTGTAAATGAGTTTAAAACTGTCTTAATAACATTTTAAAGCATAAAACACATTCTTCTATCTTCTGATTAAACTGCATTGTTGATCGTCATTTACTTTTCAATTAAGTAATTTAACAGTCCGATGTGCAAAGCCGAAATTGACAAAATACATATAGGGACAAATAATAGATGCCAGACGATAGAAAAAGATGAAAAGCGCCCAGCACTTATGATGATGGTGTACAGGCTGCATTACGTGTGAAACATAACAATTAAACTCTAGACGTTAATACAAACAGCAGTGCCTTAACACAATGGAAAATAACCAAAGCTTCAATCCACTCCCTGGGGGTACAGCACAGCCCTACAAAGCGATGCAAGTTGCAGGCGATAGAGCATTGTCCTCGATAAACTTGTTATTGCTCTGATAAAAGGAAAGTCGCTATCGAAGAAGCTTATTTGTAAATACGCCACTTAATTAGTGATATAAAGGTGACATGCACTTATCAAGATGTTGTGGTTTTGTGTCATCACTGCCAGACGTTTTTAAGGTCTACTTGAAATTACTTAATATTGTTAATGTAATTTTTAATCGTTATTTTTATTAAAAACTT
Organism: Trichoplusia ni; assembly: GCF_003590095.1. Classification (NCBI taxonomy): domain Eukaryota; kingdom Metazoa; phylum Arthropoda; class Insecta; order Lepidoptera; family Noctuidae; genus Trichoplusia; species Trichoplusia ni. The sequence continues at coordinate 45,139 of NC_039492.1, forward strand.
GCTCGTAATACGAGTAGATTATGCAAGTTTTAATGTATCACGGTTGCGGTGCGATCAAAACCATGAACATTCGTTTATGCAAACCCTCGCGACACAAGTATATAAGCTACGTCTTTAAATAGTGCAGGAAATGTTACAAAAAGAAATACTGGCAGTCTGAAGGCTATGTTCATAATAATTAAAAAAACAAAATCAATCAATAAGTTTTTATTTCAAATATACTTTTTCAGGCACTTTTAAAACGTTACAAATGATTCCAAAATCAAAATAATGATAAGGAAGGTTTTGGTTCAAGTAGCTGTCGCTTTTGAGGAACTTTTAAAACGTTCTATTCAAAAACAAAAACAAAATGCATTTATTCAAATTAGGCTACAAAGTAGCAATTGTTGAAGGTCAGATTACATTGGACAGCACCCAGTTTCGCCCGCCCTTCACCGCTTCCTAAGTGCTTTTGCTGGCCGACAATGATTGCCAAAAAAAACAGTTTATTTTTTATTTCAAGTAGGGCCGTTATTCACTCACATTTCTATACCCGTTCTATTAACCCTATTAATCTATATACGTTACTGCTGACATTGTCCCCTACATAGTAACAATGTTGCACATTCTTAGAGTAACTGAACGGCGATATGACGAACTGTTTTGACTCGTTCATTTTTATCAACAGTTAAGAAATGTCTGGGACTGATAGTAACGGAATTATATTCAGTGTGCTTGTTTGCGTGTGGTCTCAAATCATGTTATTTATAGATGGTAACACTGGTATTGGTAGAAAATACGTTTTTTTTCTATCAGCTGTTTTTTTCTGACAGTTAGGCGAAGGTAATCTTTTCTTTCATAAAAATGGATGTTGCATTTTGCGGAAAACTGGGCGTCGGCAATTATTACATAATCTGTGAATCTGATAACTTCATCTCAGCCTATAATATCACATTTGTCTGCGTATCTTCTAATATATAAAATTCCCGTGTCACGATGTTAGTTACCGTACTCCTCCGAAACGGCTCGACCGATTTTTAATAAATTTTGTATACATATTGGGTAAGTCTGAGAATAGATCAACATCTATTTGTCATACCCCTAAGTGATAAGGGTTGCTCACACAAAAAAAATATTTTATTTTTTGGACGAAATTGTTTGTTTTTATTTTTTTTAATAATGTGGCATTAAAAATACATAAAAATAGAAAAAAAAATTCGGCAAAACAACGTTTGCTGGGTCAACTAGTAATTAATAAAATTACTAAACTTAAACTTGTATGCATAGAAATCTAACAACCCTACCAACAACTAATATATTATGTTAAAAATCTATCCCCTACCCTACATACACAACAAGATACACATACACATACAAAACACATCAACAATCCTAAAAACGTTATCAAAATCCACGAAGAGGTTTATCAGTGATCTACAAAAGTTACATCGACTGGCACAAAATCGCCACAACCGGGAATCGAACGGGCAACAAAGGCGCCGACGCCTCCGCCCTTATATTTATTGCAAATTATGAAGCTTATCGGGAAATCTCCAGCACTCGATAATGGAGTTCATACGGACGTTGGAAATGTAAGGATACGACAGTCGTACCAAATATTATAATAGATTGTTCTTATTTTTAATGAATTAACTAAAATACTGTGTCTTATAAGGAATTAGCGTTTTTACTGTATGATGATTTTGAATTAGATTGTTCCATAGCCAATTTTGTTTTAACATCTAGCAATATCTAGTGGGTATGTTGGTTCTTTTTTGGAAATAAAAATATATTATATAATAACAATCAATTTTCCTTAAAAGCAACTTAGCTTAACTAAACTTTTATGTGCATTAATGACGTTCAACGGCTCTGAAAATTCCTTAAATCGATGCATTTTCTGATTAACAATCACAACAATACACTTCTCAAAATATTTTCAAACACGAAATGTCTTATCCATGATATTCTATCGTGCGGGGCCACCTCAGAGCTATTGACAGAGGCAGCGTAACGTTGATACCGATAGATTTATTCGCCATTACACCGATCCACAGATAATTACCATTTTTATTCATCCTCTAACGACCTTGCTAAGTTCGGACTGTGTTTTGTTTTTCTGTTGGATTGCTGCGCGGTTAGCCAAGTGGTTGAGGTAACCACGATGAACTTACC